>NC_056737.1:931428788-931686288 GCF_019279795.1 Protopterus annectens
AATTTTAATGAAAGGCATTAAAACGAATAAAAACAGCAGAATAAAACACCAAGTAAAATAGATAAGTGCTTTCACTCCAGTCCTAAAGCTCCATCAGATCTAAGTAACAGTGCTTGAGACTACGTAAAGATACAAAGATTCTGAAGTTACCTGGTCAGATCACGTAACCTGTGCAGAGGTCTTAAGGGAAAGTACAGTTGTGTACACTTACCATAAATGTAGATGTTAGAGTGTATTCAATGTTGCAGTCCTAACATATGGGTTATCCGGTTCCCGATAGCCCTCAGTCAGCCCAAATACCAGAGTCTTGGTATATGACATAGGCTGCCATCAATTGTAAAATGTCAGAACATAAAGTATAAAGGGAGGCGGTTGATGCCATTTCCTCAGTTTTTTCTTGCCTCAACTGTCAGGAGCCCCAAAAGAAGGCCAAACCAGGAAGGAAACACCCTGGAAAAAAGCCATCTAAAAAGTAACACAAGTAGTCTGTACCTTAGGGAAAAAAAGGGGGAATGGAGGGTGGGAAACCAGAACTGCAACAGTGAATACACTCGAACATCTACATTTATGGTAAGTGTACACAACTGTACTATGTTCTTCGTGTTTCTCTGTTGCAGTCCTAACATATGGGTTGACTCCCAAAGCCCAGGAAGAAAACAAAAGGGTGGAGGAAGAATCACATATTAAGGATTGGTAAGGAGGCCTTGCAAAACTGCAGAGGCAAAACCAGCCCTAGACTTAGCAAACAAAGATAGGTTGTAATGCTTTGTGAAAGTATGGACAGAAGACCAAGTGGCTGCTTCTAGAATGTCCTAAGTAGGCCCACCTCTCAAAAAATCTGCAGAGGTAGAGGCTGCTCTAGCAGAATGGGTCCTAATACCCTGGGGGGAACCTTTCCATGCTACAGGTAACAAAAATGAATACAATGAGCAATACCAGAAAGGCTCATCCAGACTCTGCTACACTTTGTTGTGAAGAAAAGGGGCGTAATTGAAGTGTATTAACCCACCACAGAGTTCGCGCAGGTATGGGCATGCCCACCATGATTGACATGCGGGAGAGCGGGATTAACAATGGCAATGTGCCGAGATTGACATCGTTTATTTCTCTGGACAGGTTACTTTTCACTAAAATTCAGTATCTGCCAAGAGGTACAGCATGGAAGGAAAATTCTGTTAGAAATAGGGAGCACTGGCAAGTAAACATATAAAGTGATTTGTGTCTCTTCATGTTTACCTTGTTCCACAAACATACCAGTCTCATTACTAGGAACGTCCGTTTTCCTCACTATTCCACAATGAAAGGATCTGTCATACAATCAGTGTTAAGAACTTAACATGCTAAATAGTACTAACTCGTATTAAATGAGAGAACTTTTTTTTAACTTTAACACATTTTGACCATCATATGAGCTTCCAAGTTGAAGTTATTAAATCGTATGCAAGTGTTCCACCTTTTGCCCCATTTTGTTGCACATTATTGGAGGCAGTGTTCCACATTTTGGGAGTGGAAGGTTGAGCGCTATATGCTCAAACTGAAAGCATCACTGTACATACGTTTTTCTTCTATTGCTGGCTTTAGTTTACCATTTGTGTGGCACCGTGAGTGGTTAATGTTACAGCGCAAGTCTTCACTTTGAGCTTCACCCGGAATTCATTCTGACAGTGCAACATCTTGTGTGGGGGTGAGTTTTTGTGGAGTGCTCTCCTGTTTTCCCATTTCATAAAGATATGTACTGGGCAATGAATAAATGAGTAGCAAGGTTGTAGACAGGCATACTATTTGTATTCTACAGAGCCCACGTTTCTGAACCTTGTTTAGAAAATTGTGTCTTTTGCAGGACATGATATGCCTGTTAATGGCTAAATTAATGTCTTGCTCATAGAGAGATTCGGTAATCTAAAACAACATCTTTAAGTATAAAAGGGACAGTTGAAAATGACATATGCATTATTAAGTTTTGGAGGGCATTATTACTATATTTTACTATTACTATTGCTTTCACAGCAATCATCTTTTTGTGCACTCAAATCTTTCTGTGCAATTAATTTGTGTTTCGCATATCGCAAATATTACCTTGTGTTATGATGGCATCTTTCAATCAAACGGTGGGCGGTGCAGCCAAAATGCTCGCAGGCGGGTTTTGGGTGGGGCTTGCTACTGCACATCTGGTGGGTTAATACACTTCAATTATGCCAGGAAAGGTTAGTTTGCTTTTATTTGTTGTAGTTTGTATTACTTTGTTGCCTTTTTATATTTTGAATACTATGGTTTGTTTTCTTTACCTTGTGTTTTACTTGCATTCTGCCTTAACTGCATATTAAAACTTCGAGAGAGACCACAGCTCTCTCTCTTCTGACTCAGACAGAAATTAGAACTGATCAATTAAGGACTCATTCATAAGACAGAAGAGGTCACTTAATGTTAATCATTTGTGAACTGAGGGGGTGGAGCTAGGAACTAAACCTTCAATTTAAGGGGTAAAATAAAACATTTCAGAGCTTTACCTGAAAGGCTCATCCAGACTATGCTACACTTTCCTGTGAAGGAAAGGTTAGTTTGCTTTTATTTGTTGTATTTTGTATTACTGTGTTGCCTTTTTATATTTTGAATACTGTGGTTTGTTTTCTTTACCTTGTGTTTTACTTGCAGTCTGCCTTAACTGCATATTAAAACTTCAAAAGAGACCACAGCTCTATCTCTTCTGAGTCAGGCAGAAATACCACTTTCTAGTTGCCTGCCTCTTATGTTAATCTGACCATAGATCTCATTTCCTCTCTGCTTTCACTGGCTTGTGTGAGTAATCACAAAATCATCATTTCAGAAATCCCTCCCCTTCAACTATTTAAATTTATTGGCCAACCTACTGTATTCCATAGTACCAGAATACAAAAGTGACCACCCCTTTCAATCCATCTTGCTGTTTTAAAAATATTAACTCTCCACTAAACCTTAACTTTTTAAACAGGTAAAACTTTAAGTTACCTACTTTCACATCTAACTTCTCTAGTGCACACTGCAGTGTACATTTTTTTTCATCTTACCTTTAAGCATCCCTGTGACTAGCACTTGCTCTAATACCTACTGGAAAGCACTAGGAAGCCTTAACTGATGCACTCAGCTCTCCTTGTTAATAAGGATAAATTAATTGTAGGCACTA
Source organism: Protopterus annectens (assembly GCF_019279795.1). Lineage (NCBI taxonomy): Eukaryota > Metazoa > Chordata > Ceratodontiformes > Protopteridae > Protopterus > Protopterus annectens. The sequence goes on from NC_056737.1 coordinate 931,431,949, forward strand.
AACAGCCTATAACTGCAAAGTGCCTTGCAAAGGTAAGGGAAAACAGCTCCTGTACTTTACAAAAAAAAAAAAGCACCAAACCAGGCATGTCCAAGGGGTCTGCTTCCGGTGATTTTTCCTGTCCACCTGGTGAATCTGGGCATACTGGGGCAATGCAGCAATTGCCTCATGTACACAGACAACCCTCTCCTCCTACCAGCCAACACTACAACCTGCGAGAGATGCACTTACATAGCCAAAATGGAAGCAAAGCTCTCTCCACCCAAGATTGTGCTAGACAGTCAAGAGGAGAAGGTTAACACCCACACTACACCTCAGGTAACACATAACCCTTCTAAACCCACATATAGCAACACTAAATCCACATATGCAGAAGCCCTCAACTGTAACCTGCCCAAGCAACAAGGACCTCTGAAGCTGAAACGCAAACACCAATCACAACCAAAGTGTCACATAGCTCACAACACCAGTGTGCCACCCAACAACAGTCCCTAAGGCAACACAACGTACCTAACACTTTAGTCATAAGTGACTCTGTAGTCTGGCACACTGATGTCCCACTCACCAGGTTGAACAAGGAGAAAATGACAGTCACCTGCCTGTCGGGTGCCAGGATCCACCACATAGGTTCATACTAGGCTATCTGCCCTAGGGCATCTATAAGCCTAGCCAGAGTGTGTTTGGGTTTCGCCACCCATTTTAAATTAATTTTGCTATGCCCTTTTTCGAGGTTAGTATACTGTGCCTCTAACAGTGACACAGAAGTGATACCCGGGGTAAACCTACGATCTCCCATCCACTCATCAAGATTCCTCTTGAAGAGAGTCAATGAGGGACTCTACCTAACCTGGACTGGGATTTTATTCCAGAGTGAAGGGAGCCTCTGGGTTATGAATCTGTCCCTCCAGCATGTCCTATTTATTTCAGTGCTGAGGTTGAAGTCTCTCGAGCGCGTAGCTTGATGGGATTTGGATTTTCTGAGGTGCAGCATGTCCATTAATTTCGGGTTGGACATGGCTTTATATGTCAGGCACAGATCGCTTCTGAGCAGGCGGTATGCCACTGAGTAGAGCTGGAGTTTCTTTAACTGGGCAGCATATGGCATTTGTTTGAGCCCTTTGATCCTCTTGGTGAGGTACTTTTGGGGTCTTTCCAGTTGCTGCAGGTGTCTGGTAAGGTACATCCCAAAAGGGGTATTGTACTCAATTATGGGCCTGATGAGGGTGAGTAGAGAGGCACGATGACCTCCCCTGATTTAGATGTGAATCCCTTCATGATTAGGTGGGCTATATAAAATGTTTTTCTAACCACTTTGGCCACGTGGTTGTCAAATGAGAGATTGCTATCAACTTGGGTCCCCAGGGTCCCTAATTACTTCTTCTGTACTTAATGGATTACCACCTATGTGGTAATCTGTGGGCACTTTGTTTTTGCCAGAGGGGATGACTATACACTTTTTGGCGTTTAGCTTGAGGCCATGGCTCTGGCACCAGTTGTCTGTTTCTATGAGGCCCTTTTGGAGGATGCTTGTGTCGGCTGGAGAGTCGATTATGGCACCAAATTTGCAGTCATCTGCGAACTTGGTCAGCCACAGTCCTTCCGTGTTGGCCTGTACCTCCGAGAAATATATACCGAACAAGAGAGGTCCCAGGACTGAGCCTTGTGGGACGCCACTTGTAACTTGTTTGGAGTCTGACATGGCTCCAGCAATTCTAACCATGTGGGTTCTGTCCTTGAGCCAGTTTGCAACCCATCTAGTGACATAGGGGTTTATATTTAAGCTGGTGAGCTTATCTATAATGCCCAAGTGGGGTATTCTATCAAAGGCTTTTGCGAAGTCCAGGTAGGCTGTTTGGACCACCTTCCCCTCGTCAATGGCTTTTGGTGACTGTTTCAAAGAAATCAACCAGGTTTAAGAGGCAGGATCTGCCCTTAAAGCCGAACTGGGTAGGATCCAGTGTCTGTAGGTCCCCAATATCTTTATTTAGGAGGTCCATGATGATCCTTTCCATAGCTTTGCAGACCAAGCTAGTCAGGCTTATGGAGCGATAGTTTCCAGGATCCGTTGAGGCACCACCTTTGTGGAGAGGGACCACTGTTGCTGTATGCCACTCTTTGGATACATATCCTGTAGTAAGGCTGAGATTGAACAGTAATTTTATGTTTGGGTTTAGCTCTTCTTGGAGTTCATGTAGGACGCAGCCCGGGACACAGTCTGGTCCCATTGATGCTGTGTTTTTTGCTTTGGAGAGGGCGGCTCTTACCTGAGCATCTGAGATGTCAGGGGGGCAGCACTCTGCTGGGATAGATATTTGGCCTTTTGGTGGGGAGGGGAGGGAGAAGTTTGCGCTGAACCTGTCAGCTAGGATGTTGGCAATGTCTGTGGGTTCGGTGTATTTTTTGTCATTTTGGACTAATTCTGAGCATATCTGGGAATTCCCACCCAGGTTCCTAACATAACTAAAGAAAGCCTTGTGATTATCCTTAGTGTCCTGTGCAATTTTTCTCTCGAAGCTGGCCTTAGACGATTTTATGAGTGCCCGTAGTTTTTTGCCAATACTGATCAGAGATGCCTTCCCTTTTTGGGATTTTGCTCTATCATGCAGTAGCTTCCTCCTTCTATTGTATAGTTTGTTTATGACTGGGGTCCACCAGACAGGATGTCTGCCTTTGGAAGATTGGGTCTTGGTTTTATTTGGGATTGCATGATCCATGCATTCCTGAAGGTGTTCATAGAATGCGTTTATAAAGGATTCTGCGGTCTGGGCCGTATTTTCCACAGGCCCGGGGGCTTTGAACGATTCCGCCTCGGTTTTGAGGAGTGTGAAATTTGCTTTAGAGAAGTTTTTCACTGTGGTTTTCTGGGCAGGGGGTGGGGGACGGGATGTGAATATCCAGTGAGATTAGTTTATGGTCTGATCTTACCAGTGAGGGATACACTTCTGGTCTGGAGCATAGAGTCCCCATGTTGGTGATGATCAGGTCCAGTATGTTTTCCCCTCTTGTGGGAGTGGTAACAAGTTGTTCCATAGCATTTGAGTTTATAAATTCTAGGAACCTTTGGGCTAGGGTGTTGGAACTAGAGCAATGCTCCCAGTTTATGTTTGGGTAGTTGAAGTCACCCAATATAATGGTGTTTGGAGAGACCTTCATATTTTCCAGTGTTCTCAGGAAGGTCGAGTGGGGTTACTGGGTTTGGGAGGGTGGTCTGTAGCAGGCTATAAACTGGAAGGCAGTTTTACCCACTGTTAGTTGCACATGGATAGTCTCTGATGCTTCGTGCTGTGCCACTAACCTGGAGGTGTGGGTATCTTTGATGAATATTGATACTCCCCCTCCTTTTGTGGTTCGGTCCAAGTTTTGGGGCCGAAAAGCATGGTATGAGGTATAACCTGGTAGTGCTGGGGTGCTCTCGGGAGCCTTGAACCAGGTTTCTGTTACTGCACAGATATCGATGTTCTCCATGCTAAGGAGAGTTTCGAGTGCATGCATCTTGAGGTTTAGACTTCTGGCGTTGGGTAGCATTACTCTTAGCTTCTTATCCCTTGTGATACCTATGGAGGTGGGTTTGTCTTTTGAGTCTTGCCTAAAAAAGGCACTATGGGGGTAGCAAGAGCCTTTGCCAATATCCGAAAGCCCAGGGGTGACAGGTGCAAGCCGTCCCTAGTGAAGCATCGTGGCTTGTCGAGCATGTCATCCCAGGCTGACAGGCATTACATCCCCTTTGAATGACACCAATACTTAAACCAATTGTTGAAATTGATCATCTTGTCTTCATATTGTGGCATCATTCTTGGTGAGGGTAAGATGCTACTCAAGGTTAGGGTCATACCGGCCTGGGCTACATGCTGAGAGAGCTCCTCTATGTCTCTTTTCATGTAGTCCAGGGAGGTACGTCTCAGGTCATTCACACCAGCATGGACAATGACTGAGTCATATTTGTACTTGCCTTGGAGTGACCTGAGTGCTTGTGTTATGTGGCAGATCCTAGCGCCAGACAGGCAGCTCACTGTGACCTTCTCCTTGTTCAGCCTGGTGAGTGGGACGTCAGTGTGCCCGACGATAGAGTCACCTATTACAAGTGTATCAGGTGTGTTGTTTAGCCTTAAAGGCTGTGACTGTTTGGCACACTGGCTTTGTGAGCTATGTGTTGCACGTGTTTTGTTTTGGGGTAGCGGTTGCTTGGGTGTCTGCTTTGGAGGTCTCTGCTGCTTAGGAAGATTTTTATTTAGAGCCTCCGAGTAAGTTTTTGTGCGTTTATGTGTTTGGTTTGCTGTCGTGGTAGGTCTATGTGAGACTGGAATTGTAGTGAGTGTGGTTTCCTTCTCCTCCTGACTGGTTACGCCAGTACTGAGTTGAGAGAGCTTAGCCTCCAGTTTGGCTATATGGTTGCATCTCTCACATGTGTTGGAATTTGCTGGGAGGAGGAGAGGGTCTTCTGTGTACATGAGGCAGTTGTAACATTGCCTCAAGATTCCCGGATTCACCAGCTGGACCGGAGAAAAGATTGACAACTGACCTTTGGATATGCTAGAATAGTATTGGGAATTCCTTTATAATTGAAAAAAAGGGCCAATGAGGAACAAGGTACTCAAGGGGAGTTTGTGATGGTGTAGTGCTTTTAATTTTTTAGTGCTGACTTAGTGAGCAAGTGCCAGGTAACAAATGCAATGTGTTACAGGTAACTTAAATGCAAAAATGACAAACAGTAACTTTCTTTCAAGTGAAACAAGGAAATAAGTACAGTAAGCAATGCAGATATCACTAGGGAGTCACAGAAGTGCTGAAAAGCCACGTTTTAGGTGGAATTAGCATTTCAGGGAAATAACAAGTAAACAAGCATACAAACTAAGCTAGATTCAGCAGGCCTGGATCTAGTCTATGCTACAGAAAACAAGGTGTACCAATTTCAGTAAGAAGCAGTTCAAATATGCAGGCACTATAAGCCTTTAACCAGAAATTCCCAGCTCAGAAGGGCAGAGTCCAGCCTCTCCTCCCACAAGAGTGCAGACCACAAACCCTCTTAATATAAAATAACTGGCCTGAAGCCCAAGTGCTTAAACCAGAACTAATACACTTTTAGAATAAAAGACACTGAGCCCTCAATCAGCAGTTCCCAACTTAGAAGGATGTAAGCTACCTGTCCTGCCACCACAGTGCAGGCCACAAACCTTCCTAATGTAAAACAACTGGTCTGAAGCCCAAGTGCTTAATCCAAAAGACGCAGAATGATAGCTACACTTTAATCAAGTTACTACCAAGCAGTAATAATTACAATTGAATACTTTAAAGAATGCCTGGATTAGTGCTCAAGTTATACAAACAAAGCTAGATTCAGCAGGCCTGGATCTAGTCTATGCTACAGCAAACAAGGTGTACCAATTTCAGTAAGCAGCAGTTCAAATATGCAGGCACTATAAGCCTTTAACCAGAAATTCCCAGCTCAGAAGGGCCAGCCTCTCCTCCCACAAGAGTGCAGACCACAAACCCTCTTAATGTAAAATAACTGGCTTGAAGCCCAAGTGCTTATACCAGAATTAATACACTTTTAGAATAACAGACACTGAGCCCTCAATCAGCAGTTCCCAACTTAGAAGGATGTAAGCTACCTGTTCTGCCACTACAGTGCAGACCACAAACTTTCTTAATGTAAAACAACTGGTCTGAAGCCCAAGTGCTTAAACTAAAAGGCTTAGAATGAGATACACCAAGCAGTAATAAATACAATTGAGTACTTTTAAGATGACGCAAAAGCAAAATAAAGTAGGAAGAAACACAAATACAGTAAAAGCAGATAAAAAAAAAATTTAAGTGGAAAGAGAGAAAGGAGTAGCAGAAACTAAGCTGATTGGCCTTCTCAAATGTTCTCCCTGTACTGGGTAGAATGAGGTAATGACACTAGACTGGGAGGAGGGTCCCAGATCAAATGTACACTAGGGGCGGGCAACTGCAAAGCCACCAACTATAAAAACACTATACCAACAGGGAGGGAGGGTGGTAAACAAACTGCAGAAATGTTTCTCACAGCTGAAAAGCAGCAGTGAGCCTTTAAATGAAAGTTTTAAACAGCTAAAGGAGCCTCTAGAAAAAAGAGTTTAACTGCAACAAGTTATCAGAAACAAACAACCCAACAGATGCTTAATAAAAGTGGACAATTTCCAGTTAATACCTCAGACACAGTGAAACTAGCTAGAAAAATACACAGTACACAAAGTGCTATAAATAAAGAAATAAAGAACAAAATAAACAAAAAACAAGATACTTAATGTTATATATTATAGCTCCGAGTTTCCTCAGTGTCTTTCCTTCGATCAGCTCAGTGTGAAATGTCATAGGTTAGTACTAGGCTAACTGCCCTTGTGGGCCATTTTAAACCTAGCCAATTACCCCACGTGAGAATCAAACCCTGCACCTTGTGTCTGCAAGGTAAACACCTTAACCATTATGCCATCCTCCCACCCCAAATAACGCATGCACTCAAGTCGCTCCACAAGTACAAATATGACTCTGTCATTGTCCATGTTGGAGTGAATGACTTGAGATGTACCTCCCTGGACTACATGAAAAGAGACATGGAAGAGCTCTTGGATCATGTGGCCCAGGCAGGTATGACCCTAGCCCTGAGTAGCATCCTGCCTTTGCCCAGAATGATACCAGAATATAAGGACAAAATGACTGACTTCAACAACTGGCTAAGCTTCTGGTGTCATTCAAAGGGGATCCAGTATCTGTCTGTCTGGGGCGACATGATCGACAGACCACGATGCTTTGCCAGAGATGGTCTGCATCGGTCACCCCTGGGATTCAGGTTACTGGCTAAGGCTCTTGCCACCCCTATAGTGCCTTTTTTAGGCAAAGTTCAAAGGACAAAACCACCACCGTAACAGGTACAAGCATGCAAAATCTGAAGGTAATGCTACTCAATGCTAGAAGTCTAAACCTCAAAATGCACTCTCTCGAGGCACTCCTAAAACTGGAGAACATCGATATCTGTGCAGTAACTGAGACCTGGTTCAAGGCTCCAGAGAGCACCCCTGCAATACCAGGCTACAACTCTTACCACATTTTTCGGCCACCAAACCAGGACCGAAACACTAAAGGTGGAGGAGTGTCAATATTCACCAAGGATATTCACACCACCAGGCTAGTTGCCCAACACAATGCGTCTGAAATTCTCCAGGTGCAACTAACACTAGGTAAGACTGCAATCCAAATTGTAGCTTGCTACAGCTCCCCCAACCATGCCCCAAGATTCTCACTACACCTTTCTAAACATACTGGAAAATATTAAGATAGAACCAAACACCCTAATACTGGGGGATTTTAACTACCCTGCCATTAACTGGGAAAACTACTCGTGTACCAATACCTTTGCCCAACAGTTCTTGGAATTCATAAATTCCAATGCCCTGGATCAACTAATCCATAGTCCCACCAGGGGCCCCAATATCCTAGACCTGGTCATTACCAACATGGGAAAATCGATGCTCCACACCTATGGTCACCCCCTCGTTAGTCAGGTCTGACCATAAGCTAATCAGCCTTAACATCCACATCTCTCGTTAGTCAGGTCTGACCATAAGCTAATCAGCCTTAACATCCACATCCCACCCCCAGTAAGGAAACCTCCATAAAAAACTTCTCCAAAGCCAACTTCATGCTACTCAAGTCACAAGTGACAAACTTCATGACACCCATGCAGACGGGAACTGAAAGTTCAACTGCTGAATCCTACACTAAGGCACTGTACGAGCACATCTACTCATGCATGAATCGTGCCATCCCAAATAGAAACAAGATGCTCTCATCCAAAAAAAGGAAGCCAATCTGGTGGTCCCCTGCTATAAACAAACTTTACAACAAAAGGAAGAAACTGTTGCAAAATCCCAGAATGCAAAAAACTCCCTTACCAACCACAGTAAGAAACTGAGATCCCTCATAAAATCGTCCAAAGCTAGTTACGAAAATAAAATTGCCAAAGATTCCAAAGACAACTACAAGGCATTCTATAACTATGTCAAGAATCTATGACAATGCTCAGATCTGCTCTGAGCTAAAACAGAATGGCATTAAATATACTGATCCTAAGGATATTGCCAATATCCTGGCAGATCGATTCAGTGCCAACTTCACCCCCCTCTCACCCCCTAAATGGCCCATCTCAATACTGGAAGATTGACAAATTCTGGTAATAATGGCCACACAGGTAAAAAACGCACTCTCCAAAGCTAAGAATACAGCATCCATGGGACCAGATGACATCCCGGGCTGTGTACTACATGAACTACAATATGAACTGGCACCTCACCTAAGTGTCATGTTTAATGATAGCCTCACCTCAGGTTTCGTGCCCACTGAGTGACGCAGAGCTACAGTTATCCCACTCCACAAGGGGGGATCCACCATGGATCCCGGAAAGTACCATCCCATCAGTCTGACGAGCCTCATCTGCAAGGCCATGGAGCGTATTATTATGGAACATATAAACAGACATTGGCAACCTTCAAACACTGGACCTCACCCAGTTTGGGTTCGTAAAGGGCCGATCTTGTCTCCTGAACCTGACTGACTTCTTCAAATCAGTCTCCAGAGCCATGGACAAGGGTAAGGTGGTTCACACAGCCTATCTAGACCTTGCCAAGGCCTTTGACACCATCCCCCACTCTGGAATCATAGATAAACTTACTAAGCTGGGCATTAATCCCTATGTCACCCAATGGGTTGCTAACTGGCTTACTGATAGAACCCACCAAGTAGCAAACTCCAAATCCAGCTCCAGACAAGTGACAAGTGGAGTACCTCAGGGTTCAGTCCTGGGACTGCTCTTGTTTGGCATCTACTTCTCTGAAGTACAGGCCAACACTAAGGCACTCTGGCTAACAAAGTTCAAGATGACTGCAAACTGGGAGCCATTATTGAATCCCCAAATGATGTGGATACTCTACAAAAGGCCTTACAGAAACAGATGCTTGGTGCCAGAGCCATGGGCTCAAGCTCAATTCCAAGAAATGTACAGTTATCCCCTTTGGGAAAAAACATGTACCTGTGAATTACCATATAGGTGGCAGTACACTAAACACCGAAAGTGTGATAAGAGACTTGGGGACACATGTGGACAGTGGTCTCACCTTCGATAACCACATCGCCACAACAGTCTGGAAATCCTTCTATGTGGCACACCTCATCACTAAGGGCTTTTCATCCAGAAAAAAGAAGGTCATTGTCCCACTGTACTCATCCCTCATTAGACCCATTATAGAATACAATGCCCTGTTTGGTATGTACCTCTCAAGACATCTGCAACAACTGGAAAGGCCACAGAAATACCTCAGTAAAAGAATCACAGGCCTAAAGCAGATGCCCTACGCTGATCGCCTTAAAAAACTCCAGCTATACTTTGTCGCATATAGTCTACTCAGAGGCAATCTCTGCTTAACATACAAGGCCAAGTCAAACCCAGAGCTGTTGGACATGCTACACTTAAAGAAATCCCAATCCCTCAGAGACACACGCTCCAGGGATCTAAACCTTGTCATCACAATAAACAAAACATGCTGGGGGGATAGGTTCCCGATCCAGAGACTCCCCAGACTCGAATAGATTGCCCATACATGTCAAGCACAGTGCCTCTTTGGGCCTCTTCAAAAGGAACCTTGATGATTGGATGGAAAAAAGGAAATTTACCCCGGGGATCACGTCAGTCGCCCTGCTAAACAGGGGTCCAGGGAAGTAAAGTGTGGGAAGAAATAGCCAGAGAATTGTTATGGCTAGGCTTGTATAGGCCTTAGGGCTGATAGCCTAGTACCAACCTATGAACCTATACATTTGGAGAATTTTTTTGAAATAGCTTTACCCGGAGCCCCAGAAGCAAAACTAACCAACAACTGCTGAGACTTCCGTAAGGGTTTTGTCCTATTTAAGTAAAATCTCAACTATCTGTGCACATCAAGAGAGTGCAGAATCCTTTCCCCATTAATCTGGGGGTTATTGAAGAATGTAGGTAGATGAATAGACTGGTTAAGTGTCAGACTGGAAATCACCTTAGGAATAAAGAAGGGATTAGTTCTCAGAGAAACCCGGTCTGTAGGAAAAATAATGAAAGGTTCTACTGCCATTAAGGCTTGCAGCTCCAAAACCCTTCTGGTGGAAGTAATAGCCAAAAGAAAGGCAGTCTTCCATGAAAGAAACTTTAAATCTGCATAGGCAGCAGGTTGAAGGGAGGAAGAGTAAGCTTCTCCAGGACAAAATTAAGAAACCAACCAGGAGTAGGAGCTCTTCTGGGAGATCTGCGATTGCTAGCACCCCTCAGGAACTGTTTCGTCAAGGGGTGAGAAAAAAAATATGTTGCTCAAAAGAACAATGAGCAGAAATTGCTGAAGCATGAATCTTAATTGAAGAAAAGGAAAGTCCACCATTAAGCAAAGCTGCTAGATAATCAAGAATGAGGGAAAGAGAAAGCTGGGAAGACTTTTCTCCTTTAGCCTGCCTCCAAGAGCAAAATCTCCTCCATTTATCTGCATAGGATTTCCTGGTGCTAGGCCTCCTGAAGAAAATCAAACACCTGCTGTGAAAGATTTAAAGTATTAGCCAGGCAGTTAAATGCAGAGTTTGTAGAGGAGGATGAAGAAACATTCCCCCATCCTGAACCAACAGATCTGGTGTACCAGGGGAAGATGCCAAGGCTGAGCTTGGGAAAGGTTGCGAAAAAGGGGATATCAATGCTGACTGGGCCAATCTGGTGCTATCAGAATAGTCTTTGGTTTTTCGCCCCTTATCTTTAGCAGCACTCTGGGAAGAAGAGGCAGAGGGGTGGGGGGCATAAATTGAGAGCTGTGACCATGGGAAGGACAAAGTGTCTACTTCTCCATGCTTTGTTGTGAAACTCTCTGGTGCAGAAGGTTGGAAGATGACTGGTGTGAGAGGAGAAAAGATCCACCTGAGGAGTGCCCCAATGCTGAGTGATGCGATGGAAAATGATCTTGTTCAGTTGCCACTCATGAGGATCCAGAACATGTCTGCTCAATTGATCCACCAAGGAGTTTAGCCTCCCTGGAAGATATGGGGCTATTAGATGTATGTTCATGGAAGCTGCTAAGGACCATAGTTTCATGCTGTGTCTGCACAAAGTGTAAGATAGAGTCCCCCACTTGCTGATGTACCACATTACTGTGGTGTTGTCTGTCCTGATCAGAAGAGTCCCAGGGTAGAGTAGGTCCTTGAAAGCCAGCAAAGCCTGCTGCAATGCCATCAATTCCTTTAAGTTTATGTGCAGATGAATCTGTTGGGTGCTCCAAGTCCCTTGTATGTCCCTGCCTTCCAGAAGTGTCCCCCATTCATAATCTGAGGAGTCTGTGGTGAGAGTCTGGCTGGCAGGTGGTGGGCGGAAACTCCAGTTGTAGACAGGGAATAAGGGGAAGAATCAAGTCTAAGTTCTGTGTGTGTTGACACCAAAGGTTCTTGAGGTACCACTGAAGTTTTCTCATATGCGAAGTTTTCTCATATGCAGTCTTGCATATGGGATCATCAGGATACATGAAGCCATGAACCCCAGTACTTGCAGGAATTGCCCTGCAGAGAGCTGGGTCAAGCTTGCAAAGTTCTTGAAATATGCCAACAGATCTTGTTGTTTGTCTTGAGGGAGGAATACCATCTGGATGGCTGTATTCAGACTCGCTCCAAGGAAAACCATCTCCCTTGTAGGAACCAACTTTGACTTCTCATTGAGTGTGTCACCCAAAGAAGTGAAAGTGTTCTTCACTAAGTCCAAATCCTTTTAACTGTTATGGGGGGTTTGCTTGAATGAGACAGTCGGCCAGGTAAGGATAAATTTGAATGTTCCTCTGCCTGCAAAAAGCAATGGCTGGTGCCAGGCGGTTTGTGAAAACTGTGGGAGCAGTAGATAAGCCAAACGGCAGCACAGAGAATTGGAAGTGTTGCTCCCCAGCCCTGAAACGAAGAAACTGCCTGCAACTTTCCCTTATTGGGATGTGCAGATAAGCCTCCTTGAGATCCAAAGTTACCAACCATGAATCCTTGCCCAGCACTGGCAGTAACTGTTGATGAGTGAGCATCTTCAATTTGGGAATCACCAGAAAAGTGTTTAGAATAGAGAGATCCAGAATAGGGTGCCAGGTGCCTCCTTTTTTGGGTACCAGAAAAAGTCTTGAGTAAAAAGCCTGATTTGCAGGAACTGGCTCTATAGCCCCCATAGTCAGTAGAGAAGAAATATGACTCTCTACCTCTGCCCTGAGAGTTCTGGGAATGTCTGGGTAACCTTGTAGAACAGGGAAGGTGAGAAAATAAAACTTGTAACCTTGGTTTACTATATTGAGTACCCATTTGTCATCTGTGATGGTTGACCATACCCCTGCGAACCTGGCTAACCTTCTCCCCAAAAGAAACCCTGGGCCCGCAGAGGTAGGCACAAGAAGGCCGGAGTCATTGAGAATGCTTGCTTTGGGAAGCTGGCTTAGAACTCCCCGATTTAGCAGCAGGATGCCATTGTTTAGTCCTTTGAGGGGAAGAAGCCTGCCCCCTGGAAGATCTGAAACCCCTAGGCCTAGAGCGACCCTGCTTGCCAGGATTAGGGAAAGACCAGTTCTTGGAAGGATAATGCCTACTAAACAGAGGAGGCTGAACCTGAAGGAAATCTTTTACAGCTTGCATAGATTTCACCTTCTCCTCCAACTTTTTCAGTACCTCCTCAGCCTTGTTACCAAAAAGGTTGTCTTTGTGCAAAGGAACATCCAGCAATTTAGATTTTACAGGTTCAGAAAGAGGCTGCTCCTTAAGCCAAGCATGCCTTCTAATAACGGAACCAATGGCTGCTGCTCTGCAGGAAGCCTCCAAGGTGTCACAAAGCACACTTGTGTACACTTATCATAAATGTAGATGTTACAGTGTTATTCACTGTTGCAGTCATCACATTTGGGTTATCTGCCTGCAGGTAGCCCTCAGCTGGCCCGAATACCAGAGTCTTGGATTCCTGCGTCGGATGCTCTCTTCTTCCATGACGTCAGGTCATCAGGGGTATAAAACATGCAGCAGATGCCATTACATAAGTTTTTCTTGCCCCAGATGTCAGGTGCCCCCACAATGGGGAGCAATTATATGTTATGGTACCCCTCCATCAAAAAGCAAATGCACCAAAGAAGAAGAAAAGGTAGAGCCAAGAGAAGTCAGGGGCTGGATGGAGGGTAACCAGGACTCGAATATCTACATTTATGGTAAGTGTACACAACTACACTATGTTCTTCGTGTTTCACTGTTGCAGTCATCACATTTGGGTTGATTCCCAAAGCTAAGGAAGGGAGGAGGAAGTTCGAAAGCATTAGGGCCTGCTATTAAGCCCTGCAAGACTGCAGTGGCAAAACCAGCTCTGGATTTAGAAAAAATAGGCATGTGGTAATGCTTGGTGAAGGTATGTACAGAGCTCCAGGTAGCAGCTTCTAGGATGTCCCTGGTAGGGACACCTCTGAGGAAGGCTGTAGAGGTAGATGCAGCCCTGGTGGAATGTGATCTTATCCCCCTGTGGGGTAGGCTTTCCATGCTGCTTATAGCAAAAATGAATGCAATGGGCTATCCATTTAGAAATGATTTGCTTTGAAATGGCCTTCCCCTCTGCCCCTGCAGGAAAGCCAACTAGCAGCTGTTCAGATTTTGAGAGGCTTAATCCTGTCCAAATAAAATCTAAGTTGTCTGTGCACGTCCAAAGAGTACAGTATTCGTTCTCCTTTGTTTTGTGGATTCTGGAAAAAGGTAGGCAAATGAATGGACTGATTCAGGGCTACACTAGACACCACCTTGGTCATAAAGGAAGGATTGGTCCTGAGGGAAAGCCTGTCTGCATGGAAAATAATGAAGGGCTCCACTGCCACAAGGGCCTGTAATTCAGACACTCTTCTTACTGAAGTGATGGCTAGAAGGAAGGCTGTTTTCCAAGAAAGAAATTTCAACTCTGCAGTTGCAGCTAGCTCAAAATGGGGGAGAGTGAGCTTTTCCAATACAAAGTTAAGATCCCAGGCCGGAGTAGGGGCTCTCCTGGGGGGGTCTTAAATTTTTGGCCCCTCTGAGGAATTGCTTTAGCAGGGGGTGAGAGAAGAGGGGTGGTTCAGTATTATAACGTGCTGAAATGGCAGAGGCATGAATTTAAACTGACGAGAAGGATAGGCCCTGGTGGAACATTTCTGTTACGTACTGAAGTATATGAGGTAAGCTGGGCACCGTTGTGCCTATCCCCCGAGTCTGGCTCCAGGAACAGTATCTTTTCCACTATTCAGCATAGGATTTTCTAGTACTAGGCCTCCTTGCCTCCAGAATGACATCTAGCACCTGCTTACTGAGGGATGCTATTGGAGAGCTCAAGGAATTAGCCAGGCTGCAAGGTTCAGGGTTTGAAGGGGAGGGTGCAGAATCTGGCCCATCTGCTGGGACAGCAGGGAAGGGATCTGAGGCAGGTGCCATGGTTCCAGCAGTGTCATACTGCGCAATAAGGGGTACCAGTGTTGGCATGGCCAGCCTGGTGCAATCAGTATTGTTTTTGGCTTGTCCGGTTTGATCTTTAGCAGAACCTTCGAGAGGAGAGGCAAAGGGGGAAAGGCATAATCCGAGAGGCTTTCTCAGGTAAAGGACAGGGCATCCACTTTCCAAGCTTGACCATGGGAAGTTCTTGTGCAGAATTTGTCCAATTGGTGGTTCTGAGGGGAGGCAAACAGGTACATCTCCGGAATCCCCCATTTGTTCCTCACAAGCTTGAATATTTTTGGTTTCCATTCATGGGGGTCCATGACATTTCTGCTTAGGTCATCTGCCAGGGAATTTAGCTTGCCTGGCAGGAATTGAGCCTGTAGGTGCACTCAGTAGCTCAAAGCTGTGTTCCACAGAGCCATGGCTAGTCTGCAGAGAGGGTAGGAGTGGGTTCCCCCCCGCTTGTTTATGTACCACATAACTGTGGTGTTGTCTGTGTTTACCAATAATTGTCCTGGAAGAATGTGGTCTTTGAAGGCTGTCAGGAAATTCTGTACAGCTAACATTTCTTTTTGGTTGATATGCAAGTGCATCGGTCTCGGGTTCCATTTGCCCTGAATGCAATGCCCTGTCAAGTGAGCCCCCATGCATAGTCTGATGCGTCGGTTTGGGGTTGGGCGGCAGGGGGTAGAGTGAAAGGGAGTTCCTTGTTGTGGTAGCAGGCCTCTGCCCACCAAAGGAACTCTGTCTTGATACAAGGAATGATAGGAATCATTGATTCCAGGTCCTGAGAATGTTGACACCATAGGCTTTTTAGACACCACTGTAGTTTCCTCATATGCAGTCTGGCATATGGAATTAGTAGAATGGAGGAGGCCATGAACCCCAGGGCTTGCAGAATTTTCCTTGCAGATAGCTGGGTCTTTGTGCCCAGTAGTTTGAAGTTGGTTGTCAAATAAACTTGTTTCTCTGGAGTGAGGAAAACCATCTGGGAAGTCGTGTTCAAGCTTGCTCCCAGGAATACAATCTGTTGGCAGGGTACTAGGTGTTTTTGTTTATGGTGTACCCCAGTGAGGTTAGACATTTCTTTACGAATGCCAGATGTTTTAAAAGCAAGTCCTGGCTTTCTGCCTGAATCAGACAAGTGTCCAAGTATGGGTATATCTGAATATTTAAACACAAAAATTAAGTCAGCAGCACCAAGACCCACCACAGAAAGTTTCAGGAATCAAAAAGTATAAAACAAAACAATTTATTGAAGCGCTTTTCGTAGCTTGTAATGTAGCAACTTCTTCAGAAAAGATACACAGTTTCAAACAGTAGTTTATAAGTAATTTAAGACATATCATGTGATGACCACACCTCTCAGTGAGTCAAATTCTTAGAGAGACATTTGCTAAAAAAACACATGTACTCATGAAACCTGAATACAAGAGCTGCAAGTTTGTCAGTTTAAAAGTGTCATTAAAACTGTTATAAATAATTATACAGAAGGCATAAAACTGTTAGACTCAAACAATAACAAGGTTAGACTAAACTTCAAAGTTACAGAATAATCAACCGGGTATACCTCTCAAAAATATTATAGAGCTAGAGTGATAGGATTAAGTTCCAGCAAAGTACCAGTTACTGTCTCAAACTTCTTAGTTTTAGAAGACAGGCAATGTTACAAGCATCATTTAAACCTGGTACAATGAATGCATTCAAACGGATCTGCCATTCCAATTTGTGTTCCTCTAAAAGTAAATTCAGTGGGCCACCTCTCAAATTGGCTTGAACTTGATCTATAGC
Organism: Protopterus annectens; assembly: GCF_019279795.1. Classification (NCBI taxonomy): domain Eukaryota; kingdom Metazoa; phylum Chordata; order Ceratodontiformes; family Protopteridae; genus Protopterus; species Protopterus annectens. The sequence goes on from NC_056737.1 coordinate 931,448,206, forward strand.
TTTATGTCTTGCTAGTGGGTTGTCAATTTTATTAACTGAAATGGCATAGGTGTGTTCGTAAACCCTGTCTCGCAGTCTACGTTCCGTCTTCCCCACGTAGAATGCGGGACAGCAGACATCTTGCTATGTAAACAACCAGTCTAGAATTACAGTTGAGTTTAAATTTAATCTCATATTTGTTGTCACCTATACAAAATGTATAACCCACTTCCATGAATCTACACATCCTACAAGATTCACACAGGTACATACCAGCATACCTATGTGTTTTAAGTTGTTTCCCCCCACATTCAAGTAAGTTTTTAAGGTTGTGGCCTCTACGAAATACAATAATTGGAACTGGACCTAATTTACTGAGTACTGAAATATCACTCAAGATAAAATGCCAGTTTTTTACATAAAATACGTTTAACTTGGCCACTGTCGTGACTAAAGGTAGTGATGAATCCACCTTTAAAGTTGGGGGCTGAAGTTTGTGATGAAATTTGTGTTGAAACAAATGCACTGTTTTGACAGTCTACCATGTATGAATGTGGGGGGCAAATATAATATAGCAAATAATGAGGGCCACAAATTTACTTTCAAAGCTATAGTTCAAGTTCAAGCCAATTTGAGAGGTGGCCCACTGAATTTACTTTTAGAGGAACACGAGTTGGAATGGCAGATCCGTTTGAATGCATTCATTGTACCAGGTTTAAATGATGCTTGTAACATTGCCTGTCTTCTAATACTAAGAAGTTTGAGACGGTAACTGGTTCTTTGCTGGAACTTAATCCTATCACTCTAGCTCTATAATATTTTTGAGAGGTATACCCGGTTAATTATTCTGTAACTTTGAAGTTTTGTCTAACCTTGTTATTGTTTGAGTCTAACAGTTTTATGCCTTCTGTATAATTATATATAACAAGTTTTAATGACACTTTTAAACTGACAAACTTGCAGCTCTTGTATTCAGGTTTCATGAATACGTGTTTTTTTAGCAAATGTCTCTAAGAATTTGACTCACTGAGAGGTGTGGTCATCACATGATATGTCTTAATTACTTATACACTACTGTTTGAAACTGTGTATCTTTTCTGAAGAAGTTGCTACATTACAAGCAACGAAAAGCGCTTCAATAAATTTTTTGTTTTATACTTTTTTGATTCCTGAAACTTTCTGTGGTGGGTCTTGGTGCTGCTGACTTAATTTTTGTGTTTCAGTAGTTTGTTGGCTTCCTTTTCCTGGTTTATCTATATCTGAATATTTCTCTGCCTGCAAAATGCTATGGCTGGAGTTAGACACTTTGTGAATACCCTGGGCACAGTAGATAAGCCAAAGGGAAGTGCAGAGAACTGATGGTGCATGGAGCCTGCCCTGAAGCGTAGGCATTTCCTGCAAGATTCCCTTATTGGAATGTGCAGGTAAGCTTCCTTTAAAGTCTAAGGTTGCCAACCAGGCATCTTTTCCTAGCATAGGAAGCAGCTGCTGAAGTGATAGCATTTTGAATTTTGGAATTACGAAAAAGATGTTTAGAATAGAGAGGTCCAGGATAGGACGCTAGGAGCTGTCTTTTCTGGGTACCAGGAAAAGTCTTGAATAAAAACCTTGTCCCCTTTCCTCTGCTGGGACAGGGTGAATAGCCCTGATACTTAGAGAGAGAACCTGCTGTTGGGCCTCTGCCCACTGATTTGGGGGTAGGTCCTGCCAACCGTTTGGTATTGGTAGGGTGTGGAAGTAGAATCTGTATCCTTGGGAAACTATATTCAAAACTCATTTGTCTTGGGTAATGAGTTCCCAGTTTTTTTTTGCATGCAGGGCAAGCTTTCCTCCTAAGGCAGCAGGCAGTTGAGCAGGGCTTGAAAGAGTTAAGGTTAAGTCATTGTGCCATTTTTCCATATGGGGGTGCCTTACTACTCCCTGCTTTGGAAGTGGGAGCCTCCTACTGCTTAGGCTTGTGCGTAGCCCGAGACTAACCTAGGTGGTCTGCTGTTCCTGGGTTTGGACTGAGCGGGCCTGGAAGAGACTGGAAAGGACCAATTCTTTGAAGGCCAATGCCTACTAAATCTGGGAGGCTGTACTTGCAGGAATTCTTTAACTGTTTGCATAGATTTAGCTTTTTCCTCCATCTTTTGGAGGACTTCTGCTTTGTTGCCAAATGGCCTTGGTTTAAGGGAGCATCCAGTAATTTAGCTTTAATATGATCTGGCAAGTTTTGCTCCTTAAGCCAAGCATGCCTTCTATGTACAGACCCAGTAACAGCAGCCCTGCAAGATGCTTCTAAAGAGTCAAAATCACATTGCAAAGTATGTTTGCCAACTTGTTCTGCAGAATGCATTAAATCCTGTAATTCTGTGTGTTCAGCACAGTCAGCAATCAACATCATTTTCTGTTTAAGTAGTCCCATAATATGCTGGTGGTACTTGATAACATATGAAACTAGCAATTTAAAGCCCTAATGGCCAAAGTAGCAGACGTGTATACCTTCTTACCCCATCTGTCCAAGGCCCTAGACTCTCTATCAGAAAGGTTAGGCTTTTGGCAGCAGTAGCCTTAATGCCCTTTGGTCCTTGTGAAATGGTCTCTGGATCCGCAGTAGGATTCTTGAAGAGGAACTTGCGAGAGTCAGGTACTCTAGAATACCTATCAGGTTTACCTAGAGCTGGAGGTAAGGTGTCTGGGGAAAGGCTAGATTCCAGGAAAGCATCATCTACAATGCCCAGAACAGGAGGGTTAGCTAAAGACCTGTGTTGAGGAAGGAGTAAGAATTCCCTAAGCCTCTTTTTGGAGTCAGAGTAATCCTGACTTTCCCAGCGGAAACGCTCCCTAAGAGTATGCAAGGTTTCATCAAATGAAAAATCTTCTGGAGGGGATACAGAGGGAATGGAATCCTCTGCATCAGAATCCTCATAGGTAGAAAGGGCAATTCCTGGTAATCAGAAGAAACAGAAATATCAGATTCCTGATCAGAAGGAAAATCAGTTCTAGGTCTTAGAGGGGGAAGGCTGGCTTCCCCTAATTAAGGTAATAAGGTCTTCAGCCATTCTAAGAATTTGTTTTTTAGGCATATGGGCCTGACCATGCGGTTTGGACGTCGGTTTTCTAGGCATGCTGTGAGTTTTAGGCCTGGATAAAGAAGATGGTGTCGGGTTAACATGCAAGTCTGTAGGCCTGAAAACTCCCTCAGAAGCCGGTGCCCACATAGCGGCTCCGGACCCATCCAAGGTAGAGACATCCGTAGGTTCCATAGTCGAAGAAGCATCTCGTGGCATAACTGACTCCGAATGGGTCTCAGTAGAGGCCTGTGAATCTGAAGTAGCGGGTATCAGGGGCTGCAAAAGCGCCTCACTGAATACTGGTGGACTGGCGACTAGCTTAACGGAAGCGTTGTCGGCAGTTTTGGACCTATGCGAGGTCCGTCTCTGTCTTTATCCCTACGTTTTTTCAGAATATCAGTAGTCGGATGGCTTACCGAAGCCATTTCTGGATAGTTATACTGAGTACCAAAATAATTTGCTGCAAATATAGCCAGACGACGAATAGTTCGGGGTGTTGAATAAGGCACAAAACTGACAGCGAAGGACTTTGTGGTCTGGGCCTAAGCAAGAAATGCAGTACGAATGAAAATATTTATGAGGTATTTGCTTTCCACACGTAATACAATTGTTAACTTTTACTGACATCGGTTAAGAGCAAGAAAAAGGATCCCCAACAGGGTACTTAGCTTTTTTGAAGACGTCGGTTCTGAAACTCGAAAACGAAATATTCAGGAGTCAACCGACTAGCACTTGCTACAACTGCCTCTGCTTCCGGCACCGCATGGCAAGAAAGACTGATGTAATGGCATCGGCTGCATGTTTTATACCCCTGACGACCTGACGTCATGGAAGAAGAGACAGCATCTGATGCAGGAATCCAAGACTCTGGTATTCAGGCTGGCTGAGGGCTACCTGCAGGCAGATAACCCAAATGTGATGACTGCAACAGTGAAAAACGAAGAACATCCACAATGAAGAGAATGCTTATTAACCAGAGTGGCAGAATTTAGTAAATCTTGTAAGTCTTTGTTCTCTGACATGGAAGGAATATCCCCAAGCTTAGCCTTAACAGCCTCCAAAGTATGCTGCTGATACTTAAGCATGTGAAAGACACAATTCACAGATCTAATGGCAAGAGGTGCAGAGGTATAAACCTTTTTACCCCCACCTGTCCAAGGCCCTAGACTCCTTAGAAGGTACAGGGTTTTTAGCAAAAGCACCCTTAACCACCCTTGGCACCTCGAGAAATAATCTCAGGATCAGCAGTAGGGTTTCGAAAAATAAACTGATGAGAATCAGGAACCCTATAATACCTATCAGTTTTTTTTTGGGAGCAGGAGGAACAGAATTAGGAGTTAAAGAATTTTCCATGAAAATATCATCCACAACTTTCAAAACAGGAGGTATAGCTAGAGATTTATGCTGTGGCAAATCTAAAAATTCCCGGATCCTCTTAGACTGAGGGAAATCCTGACTTTCCCATTTAAAGTGCTCCCTAAGAGTATTCAAAGTATCCCCAAAGGAAAAATCTTCTGGAGGGGAGGCAGAGGGGATAGAATCCTCAGCATCAGAATCCTCAAAGCTAAAAAAAGTTGAGAATTTCCTTCCTCACCAACAGAAATACTGGAAACCTCAGAAACTGATTCAGACAAAACATCAGGAGACAATTCCCTAGCAGTCTTGGAAGGGGAGGGGATGAGAGCCCTTAAAGGTAAGAAGATCACCAGCCATCTTTACCAACTGGGACTGAGGCACAGGAGAGGAGGCCGACACTCGCTTGTGGATAGATGTGTGGCTGAAAGGTTTACTAGTAATCTGGAGGGAGTCAGGAGGCCTAGCAACTGCAGAAGTCTGAGCTAAGGTAGTTTGGTCTGGCTCTGGTCTCATGTCGAAGAGAAGAGGCGTTAGAAGCCGGTGCTTGCATAGCGGCTCCGGACCCACCTGAGCCAGCGACAGGCGGAGGGGTCTGAAGACAAGATAGCAGCCTGCAGCATGGAGGACTCCGTAAAGGTCTCGGCAGAGGCCTGTGGCTGAAATTCTGTGGGACTGTAGGGGCTACGAAAGTGCCTCAACTAGCTACCGCTGGGCCGATGACCAATTTCACCGGTGCATCGTCAGCAGCTTTAACCCTAGGTCTGTCGTGGTCCTTGTCCTTGCGTTTCCTAGGTATATCCAAAGTTGGCAGACCAGAAGACGCCATACCGACTAACTTAGGCCAGACTCCAAAATGCTTATATAAAATCTTAGCTCTACGGCATATGGTACGCGGGTTGAAGGAAGCACAGAGATCACAGGGACATTGGGCTCAAGGCCCAAACAAGTTATACAATAGGAATGAAAATCACGGTGTGAAACCCGTTTTCCACAGCCAAGACAGTTAACAATCTGACATTCATTAAAGAAAGAAGAGGATCCCCAATGGGGTACTTATTTGAAATAGTCTTCAACTTGGTAGTCAGAATGCAGAAAGAAGGTAAACGGCCGACCGGCACTAGTGCCAATTGCATCTGCTTTGGGCTCCGCGGCAAGAAAGACTGAGGAAATGGCGGCCGCCTCCCTTTATACCCGACGTTCTGACATCAGTTTACATCCGACGGCAGCAGTCATATACCAAGAACTCTGGTATTCGGGCTGACTGAAGGCTACTGGGAGCCAGATAACCCATATGTTAGGACTGCAAGACTGAAACATGAAGAAAGTACAGTTGTGTACACTTACCATAAATATAGATGTTTGAGTGTATTCACTGTTGCAGTCATCACATTTGGGTTATCTGCTTGCAGTAGCCCTCAGTCGGCCTGATTAAAGTCTTGGATCCTGCGTCGATTGCTGTCTCTTCTTCCGTGACGTCAGGTAGTCAAGGGTATGAAACATGCAGCCGACGCCATTACATCAGTTTTACTTGCCCCAGATGTCGGGTGCCCCCTTAATGGGAAGCAATATTATATATAATAATATATATATATATATATATATATATATATATATATATATATATATATATACACCACACACACACATACATACACAAGGTTATAATGCCAACAAAAAAGCAAATGCACCAAAAAAGCTGTTAAGCATAGTAAAGGAGAGTAGAGGTATTGCCAAAAGAAGTCAGGGGGCTGGAGGGAGGGTAACCAGGACTGCAAAAGTGAATACACTCCAACATCTACATTTATAGTAAGTGTACACAACTATACTATGTTCTTCGTGTTTCACTGTTGCAATCATCACATTTGGGTAGATTCCCAAAGCTTAGGATGGGAGGATGAATTTAGATAGCATTGGGACCAGCTATAAGGTCCTGCAAGACTGCAGTGGCAAAGCCAGCTCTGGATTTAGAGAAAATTGGCAAATGGTAATGCTTGGTGAAAGTATGTACAGAACTCCAGGTAGCAGCTTCTAGGATGTCCCTGGTAGGGACACCTCTGAGAAAGGCTGTAGAGGTAGATGCAGCCCTGGTAGAATGGGATCTGATTCCCTGTGGGATAGGTTTTCCATGGTGCTTACAGCAGAAATTAATGCAATGGCCTATCCATTTAGAAATGGTTTGCTTTGAAACAGCCTTCCCCTCTGCTCCTCTGCAGCAAATGCCACCAGCAGTTGTTCAGATTTCCTTTGAGGTTTAGTCCTGTCCAAGTAGAATCCAAGTTGTCTGTGCACATCTAAGGAGTGCAATATCCCTTCCCCTTTGTTCTTGGATTAGGAAAGAAGGTTGGCAAATGAATGGACTGATTTAAGAACCACAATGGATACCACCTTGGGCATGAAGAAGGGATTGGTTCTGAGGGACACCCTGTCCGCATGAAAGATGATGAAAGGCTCCACTGCCATAAGGGCCTGTAATTCAGATACCCTTCTTGCTGAAGTGATTGCTAAAAGGAAGGCCGAAAGGAGGAAGAGTGAGTTTCTCCAATACAAAGTTAAGGTCTCCGGCTGGAGTTGGGGCTCTCCTGGGTGGTCTTAAATTTTTGACCCCTCTGAGGAACTGCTTGAGCAGTGGATGAGAGAAGAGGGTAGGCTCTGTGTTATAATGAGCTGAAATGGCTGTGGTGTGAATTTTTGATGGAGGAAAATGACAGGCCCTTGTGAAGCATGTCAGTTAAGTATTGAAGAATCTGAGGTAAGTTGGGCGCTGCTGTGCTCATCCCTTGAGACTGGTTCCAGGCACAGAATCTTTTCCATTTTTCAGCATAAGATTTTCTAGTAGTAGGCCTACTTGCCTCTAAAATGATATCCATCACTTGTTTACTGAGACATGGTAAAGGAAAGGTTAGGTAATTAGCCAGGCCGCTAGGTTCAGGGTTTGAAGCTGAGGGTGCAGAATCTGGTTCTCCTGCTGAAACAACAGGGTAGGGGTCTGAGGCATGTGCCATGGAGCCAACAGTGACACACTGCGCAAGAGGGGGTACCAGTGTTGGTGTGGCCAGTCTGGTGCAAACAATATCGTACCTGGTTTGTCCTGTTTGATCTTTAATAGTACTTTGGAGAGGAAAGGCAGAGGAGGAAAAGGCATAAACTGATAGGTTTTTCCAGCTGAAGGACAGAGCATCCACTTTCCAAGCTTGTTTGCGGAGAGTCCTTGTGCAAAATTTGTCCAACTGGTAGTTCTGGGGGGAGGCAAACAGGTCTACATCTGGGCTCCCCCATATGTTTGTCAACATGTTGAAAGTCTTTGGTTCCAGTTTCCACTCGTGGGAATATGAGGTTTCTGCTTAGTCCGTCTGGCAGTGTATTTATTTTCCTGGCAGGAACTGAGCCTGTAGATGCACTTGGTAGCTCAATGCTGTGTTCCACAGTGCCATGGCTAGTCTGCAGAGGGGGTAAGAATGGGTACCCCCTGCTTGTTTATGTACCACATAACAGTGGTGCTGTCAGTCTTTACCATTAATTGTCCTGGAAGAATGTGGTCCTTGAAAGCTGTCAGAGCGTTCTGTACAGCTAACATTCCTTTTTGATTGATATGCAGGTGCATTTGACTTGGGTTCCCATTTGCCCTGAATGCACTTCCCTGCCAGGTGGTTCCCCCCATGCATAGTCTGATGCATCTGTTAGGGTTTGGGTGGCAGGGGATAGAGTGAATGGTAGTCCCTTGTTTTGGTGGCAGGCGTCTGCCCACCAAAGGAACTTTAACCGTAGGCAAGGTATGATAGGAATCATTGCTTCTAGATCCTGAAAATATTGACACCATAGGCTTTTTAGATACCATTGTAGTTTCCTCATATGCAGTCTTACATATGGAATTAGAAGAATGCAAGAGGTCATGAACCCAAAGGCTTGCAGTATTTGCCTTCCAGATATAGCAAGGTTTTTGTGGCCACTAGTTTGAAGTAGGTTGTCAAATTAATTTGTTTCTCTGGCGTGAAGAAAGCCATCTGAGAAGTTGTATTCAAGCTTGCTCCCAGGAATATAATTTGTTGACAGGGTACCAGGTGTGATTTCTTTTTGTTTATGGTGTACCTCAGACAAGTTAGCACCCTTTGTACAAAAGCATGTCCTGGCTTTCTGCCTGAATTAGACAATCGTCCAGGGATGGGTATATTTGAATATTTATTTGCCTGCAAAATGCAATGACTGGAGCTAGGCACTTTGTGAATACCATGGGCACAGTAGATAAGCCAAAGGGCAGTGCAGAGAAAGTACAGTTGTGTACACTTACTATAAATGTAAATGTTCGAGTATATTCACTGTTGCAGTCATTACATTTGGGTAATCTGCTGGCAGGTTGCCCTCAGTCGGCCTGAATTCCAAAGTCTTGGGTCCTGCAGTTATTACATTTGGGTAGAATCCCAAAGCTATGGTTGGGAGGCTGGAGCTAAACAGCATTAGGTGCGGCTATAAGGCCCTGCAGAACTGCAGTGGCAAAGCCTGCCCTGGACTTAGAGTAGAGAGGCAAATGATAATGCTTTGTAAAGGTGTAAACAGAACTCCAAGTAGCAGCCTCTAGAATGTCTTTGGTTGGGACTCCTCCGAGAAAGGCTGCTGAAGTAGCTGCAGCTCTGGTGGAATGAGACCTAATGCCCTTGGGCACAGGTTTACCATGGTGTAAGTAGCAGAAACGGATGCAGTGGCCTATCCACTTTGAAACTGTCTACTTTGAAATAGCCTTTCCTTCTGATCCTGCAGCATATGTCACTAGTAATTGCTCAGTTTTCTTAGAGCTTTAGTCCTGCTCAAGTAGAATCTTAGCTGTCTGTGTACGTCCAAGGAATGCAAAATTCTCTCCCCCTTGCTCTGCGGATTTGGATAAAAGGTTGGCAGATGAACTGTTTGGTTAAGAGCCACACTGGAAACCACCTTAGGCATAAATGTAGGATTTGTCCTCAGAGACACCCTGTCTGGGTAAAATATGATAAAAGGTCCTACAGCCATGAGGACCTGTAGCTCTGAAACTCTTCTTGCTGAAGTAATTGCTAGTAGCAGAGTGGTTTTCCATAAGAACTTTATAATCAGCGGTAGCAGTTGGTTCAAATGGAGGCAGGGTGAGCTTTTCCAACACATAATTGAGGTCCCATGCAGGTAATGGTGATCTTTTAGGAGGCCTTAAATTTTTGGCTCCTCCAAGATAATGCTTTAGTAAAGGATGAGAAAAGATTGGTGGTTCTGTATTGTAATGAGCCAAAATGGCAGAGGCATGGATTTTAATTGATGAGAAAGATAGGCCTTTGTCAAGCATCTCAGTTAAGTATTGTAATATCAGAGGAATAATTGGTTCTGCTGCATCAGTTCCTTGTGCTTGATTCCAAGCACAGAATCGCTTCCATTTATCAGCATAAGATTTTCTAGTACTAGACCTTCTGGCTTCCAAAATGACATCCATCACAGCTTTAGTGAGAGGTGTTGTTTGTATAACTGCATGATCAGCCATGCTGCCAGGTTCAGTGCCTGTAGTTGATTGTGCAGGATCTGATTGTTTTGCTGGGACAGTAGTTGACATCTTTGAGGTAAGGTCCAAGCTGGGTATTGAGACAAGTTCCTTAGGATTGGGTACCAGTATTGGCGGGGCCAGTCCGGGGCAATTAGTATCATCGTTGGTTTCTCTTGTCTGACTTTTAGGAGGACCTTGGGAAGAAGAGGCAGAGGTGGAAAGGCGTAAACTGATAGGTTTTTCCAACTGAAGGTTAGGGCGTCCACTTTCCATGCTTGTCTGTGATAAGTCCCTGTGCACAATTTTTTCAACTGATAATTTTGAGGGGAGGCAAATAGATCTATGTCTGGGCTCCCCCATTTCTCTGTTATCATGCTGAAGACTTGTGGATTTAGTTTCCACTCGTGAGGATCCATAAGGTTTCTGCTTAGATCGTCTGCCAGTGTATTTTGCTTTCCTGGCAGGAATTGAGCTTGAAGATGTATTTGGTAGGTTAAAGCTGTGTCCCACAGTGCCATGGCTAATCTGCAAAGGGGGTATGTGTGTGTGCCTCCTTGCTTGTTTATATACCACATGACAGTGGTGTTGTCAGTCTATCAGTAGTTGTCCTGGATGAAGTAAGTCCTTGAAGGCTGTTAGGGCATTTTGAACAGCTAGCATCTCTTTCTGGTTGATATGTAGATGCATTTGTTTTGGGGTCAATATGCCCTGTATGCATCTTCCTGCCCAGGTGGGCCCCCCAGGCATAATCTGATGAGTCTGTTAAGGTTTGGTTGGCAAGGGGTAGAGTAAAGGCCCGTCCCATGTTTTGGTGACATGCCTTTGCCCACCATGGAAACTCCTGTTGTAGGCAGGGAATGAGAGGAATCCTTGTTTTCAGACTGTGAGAATGTTGACTCCATAAACTTAGGTACCACTGAAGTTTCCTCATATGCAGTCTTGCATATGGAATCAGTAGGATGCAGGATGCCATGAAGCCCAAAGCCTGCAGAATTTGTCTTGCAGATAACTGGGTTTTTGTTGCCATCAGTTTGAAGTAAGTAGTCAGTTGCCTTTGCTCGTCTGGCGTGAGGTAAGCCATCTGGGCAGTTGTATTCAAGCTTGCACCCAGGAATGTTATCTTTTGAGAGGGTACCAGTTGTGATTTCTTTTCGTTTGTGTACCCTTGGCATGTTAGAAGCCTTTTCACAAACGCCAGGTGTTGAAGAATGTCCTTGTTCTCTGCTTGAATGAGACAGACGTCCAAGTAAGGATATATTTGTATATTTCTTTGGCTGAAAAATGCAATTACTGGTGCCAGGCACTTTGTAAAGACCCTGGGTGCAGTAGATAAGCCAAAGGGCAGTGCAGAGAATTGGTAATGCATTAAGCCAGCCTTGAAACTGAGGTATCTTCTGCAGAGCTGTCTTATTGGGACATGTAGGTATGCCTCTTTTAGGTCTAATGTCACCAGCCAAGCATTCTTGCCCAGCATGGGCAGAAGCTGTTGCAAAGTGAGCATTTTGAAATTTAGAATGTCCAGGTATGTGTTCAAAATCGATAAATCCAGTATTGGCCGCCAGGCCTTGTCCTTTCTGGGTACCAAGAACAGTCGAGTAAAAACCTTGTCCTTTTTCCTGTTCTGGTACTGGCTGAATGGCCCCCATATCCATGAGGGACTTAACCTGTTTCTGTGCCTCTGCCCATTGATTTTTTGGCAGATCTGGCCAACCGTTTGTCATTGGCAGAGTGTGGAAATGGAATCTGTATCCCTGTGATACTATGTTTAGCACCAACTTGTCCTGGATTATTAACTGCCAATTTTGAGCAAAAAGTGCTAATTTTCCCCCGAAGGGTGCTGCCAAAAGATAAGTGCTTTGTGCAGGTAGAGGGAAGTCATTGGTATGCGCTTTATCTCCTCCAGATTTGGAGGTAGAAGTGCCCCAATTGCTTTGGCCTGATTGAATCTTGCTCCTGGTATCAGGAACCCTTAGGGCATCTGGATTTGCCCCTTTGAGCTCTGTCTGACACAGGAAAGGACCAACTTTTTGCAGGCCAGTGTCTACTGAATCTTGGTGGCTGCATTTGTAAGAAATCTTTAACAGTTTGCATAGACTTAGCTTTGTCTTCCATTTTCTTTAAAACCTCTTCTGATTTAATACCAAACAAAGTATCATGCTGTAAATGTGCATTTAGCAATTTTGCTTTAACATGATCAGGCAAATTTTGTTTCTTTAGCCAGGCATGCCTCCTAATCACAGATCCAGTAACTGCGGCCCTGCAGGAGGCCTCTAAGGAGTCAAAACCACATTGCAAAGTATGCTTTCCAACCTGTTCAGCTGCATGCAATAATTCCTGCAATTCTTTATTTTCTGCGTGTTGTTGAAACTTAAGCATACGAGACTGACAGTTTAAGGCCCTGACTGCCACGGTTGCAGATGTATAAACCTTTTTTCCCCATCTGCCCAGTGCCCTTGAATCTTTGTGTGTGTGTGTGTGTGGGGGGGGGGGGGTAGGATTTTTTTGCTGTTGAAGCCTTAACTCCCTTTGGACCCTGTGAAATAGTTTCAGGACCAGCAGCAGGGTTTCTAAATAAAAAATGTATGTGAGCCAGGGACCCTGTAATATCTGTCAGGCTTACTGGGAGCCGGAGGTAAGGAGTCACGGGACAAGCTGGACTCCGAAAACACATCATCCACAATGTCTAAAAAGTACAGTTTTGTACCTACCATAAATGTAGATGTCCGATAGGAATGCATCTGCAGTCCTTACAAATGGGTTGTCCTGTCGTCAGGCAGCCCTTCGGTCGGCTGGATTCCAAAGTCTGGGTCTGGCCTCGGCTGGTGTCGCACTTCACCCGACGTCATAGCTGCAGTTCTTCGGGTATAAAGGCATCAACCGACACCATCTTCCTCAGTGTTTCTTGCCCCAGATGCCAGGTGCCCTCTTGGAAGGCTAAATTTGGATAAATGCCAATGATTCCAAATAGTAGAGAGCAAACACAAAAAATAAGCATGTATGTACATATATACAAACAAATACACCATAATAGATTCCCCCAGCTAGCTATAAGATGGGCAAATACCCTAGGAGCACCACAGAGGGGAAGGCGGGTGGGTAATCCTGACTGCAGATGCATTCCTATCGGACATCTACATTTATGGTAGGTACAAAACTGTACTATGTCCTTCAAGGATGCATCTGCAGTCCTTACAAATGGGTAGAATACCATAGCTAAACTGGGGGAGGAGGAAAAAATAAAATTATGGTGTAGTTAGGATCCCTTGCAAAACAGCAGTGGCAAAACCTGCTCTGGATCTAGAGTATAAAGGTAAATTATAATGCTTGGCAAATGTATGCACGGAGCTCCAAGTAGCAGCCTCTAAAATGTCCTTGGTAGCCACTCCTCGTAAGAAGGCTGTGGTAGTGGCTGTAGCCCTTGTAGAGTGAAGCCTGATGTTCTCTGGAGTTTTCTTTCCATGGTAGGAGTAACAAAATCTAATGCAATTTCCTATCCACTTGGAGATTGTCTGTTTTGAAATTGCTTTTCCTTCCCTTCCTGTTGCATATGCTACCAGTAGCTGGTCAGTTTTTCTATTGCCCTTGGTTCTGTCCAGGTAGTAGCGTAATTGTCTATGTACATCCAAGGTATGCAGCAGTCTTTCTCCCCTGTTCTGTGGGTTGGGGAAGAATGTAGGTAGGTGGATAGCCTGATTTAGAGAAACTCTGGAGACCACCTTAGGCATAAAGGAAGGATTTGTTCTCATGGACACTCTATCTTGATGGAAGATCAGGAAGGGTTGTACTGCCATTAATGCCTGAAGTTCAGATACCCTTCTTGCTGAAGTGATTGCCAGCAGGAAAGCAGTTTTCCATGATAAGTATTGTAATTCTGCTGTTGCTGCTGGTTCGAAAGGAGGAAGTGTCAATTTCTCTAGCACAAAGTTCAAGTCCAATGCTGGTAATGGTGGCTTCCTAGGAGGCTTTACATTTTTAATTCCTCTCAGAAACTGTCTGAGCAGGGGATGTGAGAAGACAGGAGGATCCAAGTCGTATTCTGCTGAAATAGCTGATGCATGAATCTTGATGGAGGAATAAGACGTGCCTGTGTGAAAGAGCTCTGCCAAGTATTCCAGGATGTTGGCTATGTTTACCAGTGACACATCATCTCCTTTTGCAGTACTCCAAATGAGATATCTTTTCCATTTTGCTGAATAATTTTTTCTTGTTGAGGGTCTGCGAGCCTCAAGGATAATGTCTTTAACCCTTTGGGATAAATTTGGGTTAATTGGTCTTATGCAATGTTCCAAGCAGTCAGCTGCAGAGTTTTCAGGTTTGGATGCAGATTGTTGTAGTTGTTCTGTGTTAACAGCAAAGGAACCAGGGGTAGTGGCCATATTTGTTCCCGAGACATGCTCCTCAGTAATGGGTACCAGTGTTGCCTTGGCCAGTCTGGAGCTATCAGAATGATCCCTGGCTGGTCCTCTTTGATCTTCAATAGCACCTTGTGCATCAAAGGAAGTGGTGGGAAAGCATATGCTGTCAGGTTTTTCCAACTGAAGGATAGGGAGTCCACCTTCCAAGCAAGTGGGTGGTACGTCCTTGTGCAGAATTTGTTTAGCTGGTGATTGCGTGGGGATGCAAATAAGTCTATTTCTGGAAGCCCCCATTTTCTTGTAATGGTTTTGAAGATGTCCGGATGCAGCATCCATTCGTGGGCATCTGTGGTAGTCCTGCTTAATTTGTCTGCTAGAATGTTTTCTTTTCCTGGTACAAAAATTGCTTTCAACTGAATGTTGTAGCTCAGGGCCACATTCCAGAGGTCCAGTGCCATCCGGCAAAGAGGATACGAATGTGTGCCTCCCTGGTTGTTGATGTACCACATAACTGTGATGTTGTCTGTCCTTATCATCAATTGACCTTGCTGGAGAAATGGTCTGAATGCCTGAATTGCCAGTTTTACTGCCAGCATTTCCTTTAGATTTATGTGTAGGTGCAGCTGGTCTTGAGTCCATAAGCCTTGTATGCACTTGTCCAGCATGTGGGCGCCCCAACCGAGGTCTGAGGCATCCGTCGTGATGGTTTGGCTTGGTTGAGTACTGTGGAAGGGCAATCCTGGGTTTGATTGACAATTCTGAGCCCACCATAGGAATTCTTGCTTCAGGCATGGAATAATTGGAATCTGGGTTTCTAAGCTGTGCTTGTGTTGAGGCCATAAATTCCTTAGGTACCACTGTAGTTTTCTCATATGCAGTCTGGCATGAGGAACCAATATTATGCAGGATGCCATGAAGCCCAAGGCTTGCAGTACTTTTCTTGCTGTCAGATGGTTCTGCATTGTTAATGCCAAGAAGTAGAGAGGTAGCTGCTCCTGTTTTTCTACTGTTAGGAATGCCATTTGCTCTGATGTGTCCAACTCTGCACCCAAAAAGGTTATTCTTTGGGATGGTATCAGCCTTGACTTTTTTATATTGACTGTGTATCCCAGGGCTTGTAGCAGGTAGATGACCCTTTGTAAGTCTTCTGCTAGCTTGTTTTTGTTGTCCGCTTGTATCAGGCAGTCGTCCAAGTAGGGATAGATTTGGATTCCCTGAAGCCTGCAATGAGCAATTACTGATGCCAGGCATTTCGTGAACACTCTGGGCGCAGTAGATAAGCCAAAGGGCAATGCTGAGAATTGATAATGCTCTGATCCTGCAAGAAATCTGAGGTATCTTCTGCAATTTGGTCGTATGGGGACGTGCAGGTATGCCTCCTTGAGATCTAGAGTTACCAGCCAAGACTCCTTGCCCAGCATGGGAAGAAGCTGCTGTAGAGTCAGCATTTTGAATTTTGGATTGATGAGGAATGTGTTTAAAGCGGACAGGTCGAGAATAGGTCTCCATTTTCTCTCTTTTCTTGGTACCAGGAATAGTCTGGAGTAAAATCCCTGTCCTTGCTCCATAGATGGTACCTTTTCCACAGCTCTCATCTTTAATAATTGGGATATTTGTTTTAGAGCTTCTGCCTTTTGATTTGGAGGTAGGTTTGGCATTCCTCTCTTCCCTGGTAGAGTATGGAAGTGAAACGTGTAGCCTTGGTCTATTGTCTGTAAAATCCACTTGTCTCTTGTGATGTAATGCCAGTTTATTGAAAATAAGGTTAGCTTCCCGCCTAAGGGTGCTTCTAGTTGCTCCCTGGTAGGCGGTGCCAGAGCCAAGTCACTGTGATTGTCCTGTAGTTGTGGTGGAGGCTGTGTCTGTGGCTGTACTTCGCTGGTTGTTACTCTGCCACTGGCATCCCCTGTAGGCACCCCTGGATTGGTTTCTGCCTCTTGAACGCCTATTCCTGCCCCTCTGTGCTCTGGATGAGTCTGGAAAGGACCAATTCTTGGAGGGCCAATTCCTGCTAAACCTTGGCGGTTGGACCTGTAAGAAATCTTTTACTGTTTGGACAGATTTTGCCTTCTCTTCCATCCTCTTCAGCACCTGTTGTGCAGGAGCGCCAAACAAATTGATCTTATCCATAGGAGCATCTAATAGTTTGGACTTGACATGGTCTGGTAAGGCCTGCTCTTTTAACCATGCATGCCTTCTGATAACTGTGCCAGTCATGGCTGATCTAAAGGAAGCCTCCAGTGCATCATAGCCGCATTTTAAGGAATGGTTACTGACTTGCTGAATGTTATGTACCATTTCCTGAACAGATTTTTTGTCTAATGATTCATCAGAGGACAGTTTTTTGGTTAACTGGTCTAGCATAAATTCTTGATACTGGATCATGTGAAATTGACAGTTCAAGGCCCTAGCTGAAAGAGTAGCAGAAGTATAAACTTTTTTACCCCATCTCTCTAAGGATCTGGATTCCCTTTCTGAGGGGAGGGGGTCCTTAGCAGAAGTAGCTGCTACAGCCTTAGGTCCTTGGGAGATAGTCTTGGGATCTGCAAAAGGAGCCTTATACAAATGGTAATGTGTGTCCGGGACCCTGTAGTATCTATCAGGCTTAGCAGGGGCCGGAGGTAGAGAATCAGGAGCAGTACAAGCATCATTAAATGCATCATCTACAACAGAAAGAACAGGAGGTATGGCTAAAGGCCTATGTTGTGGTAAATGCAGAAAGGTTCTAAGCCTTTTTCTGGAGTCTGAGAAATCCTGGCCCTGCCACTGAAATTGTTCCCTCATAGCATGCAAGGTTTCCCCAAAGGAAAATTCCTCAGGCGGAGAGGCAGAAGGGATGGACTCTTCAGCATCAGAGTCTTCATAAGGGGAGAAAGGAGCCTCTGGAGGGTCTGAATCATCAGAGGAATTATCTGTAGAAAGTGGCTGAGGGGGCTCTGCTCTAGGCCTCTTCTCTGGAGGTGGCTGAGAGGCCCTGTCTGGTTGAGGTTGGGATCCCCGGATTAAAGAAATGAGATCCTCTGCTAAACTAAGCATTTGAGAACTAGAGCTGGGCCTGTGAGAGGGGGTCTTAGCAGGCACAGTCTTAGTTGCTTTAGCTGCTTTAGCCCTGGCAAAGGCCTTAATTGACATGGTTGCAGGAGGCCTAGCAGCCCCACGTGCAGGGGTTGAAATATCCAAGGGAATAGTGTCAGCTAATTCCTGAGAAACTGCAACAGCAGGTGTGTTTTCTGAAGCCGATTCCACCAGGTTGGAAGAGGCCTCGGTAGAAGGTAAGTTTTCGGCTGAAGGAAGAACCGCTTGCTCGGTTTCAGCCGAAACAGAGACACTCGCGGTTTGCTTAACCGCGGTTTCGGCCGAAGCCGTGGGCCGCGAGTGTCGGTCCTTATCCTTGTGCTTTTTAGACATTTGCGTAGTCGGAGGATCCGACGGCATAATATAAGCAAAATCGGAGCCGAAAAACTCCTCGGCAAATTCAGACCGACGTCTAAGTGTCCGCCGGTTAAAAGAAGCACAGGCTAGACAAGCTGCTACGTCGTGGTCTGGGCCTAAACAGGGTAAGCAGTAAGAGTGGAAATCTTTATGAGGTATTTGTTTCCCACAAGTTAAACAATTATTCTCTTTTTCTGACATCGGCTGAGGCAAGAAAGAGTCCCCAACTGGGTACTTAGCTTTTTAGAAGTCTTCGTAGTAGTATTCGGTAGTAGTAATCTCTGGTTCTGACCGACCGGCACTTGCGAACAGCTTCTGCTTCGGGCGCCACGCGGCAAGAAAGACTGAGGAAGATGGCGTCGGCTGATGCCTTTATACCCGAAGAACTGCAGCTATGAAGTCGGGTGAAGTGCGACACCAGCCGAGGCCAGACCCAGACTTTGGAATCCGGCCGACCGAAGGGCTGCCTGACGACAGGACAACCCATTTGTAAGGACTGCAGATGCATCCTTGAAGGACATCAGGGGGAATGGCTAAAGGCCTGTGCTGAGGGAGAAGGAGGAAATCCCCGAGCCTCTTTTTTTTTATTCTGATTAATCTTGACTCGCCCAGTGAAAATGCTCCCTCAAAGTATGCAAGGTTTCTCCAAATGAATAATCCTCAGGAGGAGATGCAGATGGTATAAGACTTCCTCTGCATCAGAATCCTCATAGGGAGGTATAGATAATTTCTGATCAGAAGAGAAATAGAAACCCGATCTGAAGATTCATAATCAGTATCTTGCCTAGGCCTCTTATCTGGAGGGGGATGGGTATCCCTGATCAAGGTAATAAGGTCTTCAGCCATTTTGATTGTTTTTTTTTTTTTTTTTTTTTTTTTTTTTTAGGCATAGAGTCCTGTGCACGTGGCTCATATGTCAGTTTTAGAAGTTGCTTTTGTCTTCGTTTTTGCAGCTGTCGTCTGTTTGATGTACAAATGTTGAGGTCTGAAGAAGCCGGTGCCTGCTCAGTGGCTCCAGACCCATCAGAGGGAGATGAATCCGTCGGTCCAATACCTTGAGTATCTTGCGGCATGCCGGACTCCACATGGGTGTCAGTAGAGGCCTGCAACTTGAAGGTAGCGGGTTATCAGGGGCTGCGAAAGAGCCTGAGTACCGGCGACTGGCTTAGAAGCTTCATCGGTTTTGGATCTCGACTGCCTTTCTCTGCCCTTTTCTTTGCGTTTTTTATGTACTCCGGTAGTCGGATTGCTATCCGACGACATTTCTGGGTAGTTAAATCTGTTTCCAAAATACAAGAAAAAGAAAAATAATCTGGTTCCACACAGCTGTGAAAATCAATGTGTCCTTTGTTGGTCTGATGAAGCGGATGTTATTCCGAGAAAGCACTTACCTACTACAATATAGAATAGCGGTTACATTTTTAAACACCAAAACATCCAATCAAAAATCAGATAAAATGTGCATCATAGCTAAAAGCCATGTGATAAAATACATCTGTAGAATATATAGATAGTTAAAAAATTGAAAACAGACTAAATGAATATGTACTTAAAACTGGTAGCAAATACAATAGTAAAAAATAATAAAAGATGGACTATTGAAACATATATGATAAAATATTAAGAGAGAGATCAATGCTTTAATGGCCGTGCTTTAAGGAAGGGTTTCAGGGAAACTCTGTTGTTTAAACCAGGAGGTTTATCAGCTTGAAAGCGCAAAATCCATTTCTGTTGACTAGATTCTGTTCTATTATTTATGTCACCTCCTCGCTTGGTACTATGCAGAATCTCTAGTACCATAAAGCTAAATTTATGTTCTTTAGCTACATGTAGTGATAGTGCACTGGTTTCTTTAACATTCCTGATATCCCTAAGGTGTTCGTATTCTATCCTTAAACACCCTGTTCGTTTTCCATATGTAAAATGAGAAGCAGGTAGTGCAGTAGCAAAAATAGACATTTTTTGTTCGACAATATGCGTAAAAAGCAGTATCTATCTTAAAACCCAAAGTGGGATGTGTGAAATGATTACCAATATGTATATGTGTACAGGCCATACAATTCCTACACATATATGTACCAAGTCTATCAGATATTATAGTTGATTTAGTATTAAAGGATCGATAACAGAACTGACTCTTAAGTGATCTATTATTTCTAAAAGCACAATCTGACTGTGTGCCAATACCCCATTCAACTCATGTACAATAGACAGAATATCCCAGTTCTTTTTAATATCACATGCTACATGCACATTACTGGCAAAGGTCAATGGCATCCTTAGTTTATTCCTAGAGGTATCAGTGGAAGCATCACTTGAGAAAGTATTGTCAATATTATCCCTGTTGTTAATACTAGTGGGGAGGGGGGAAAAGTATAGCTGGCACTTACCTGATCTATGCCGCCATCCTTCTGCTATTTGAGAATCAATAAGTTTACTACTATAGCCTCTTTCTAAAAATTCTTGTTTACATGTGTGTAATGCAACAATGAGACTATCATCATCATTAAAAAGTCTCATAGTTCGAAATATCTGTCCTTTCAACACATTGAATTTCGTATGATTCGGATGCATGCTGCCATAGTGTTGAACATTATTCTAACAGTTTTCTTATACAAAGTAGTAGACAGTGGATAAATTATTTTTAGTAACTTTAACATCCAAAAACTCTACTTCTTTATCAGAATATTCATAGGTAAAACTCAAAAAAGTATTCAACTGATTTAAGTATAAAAGAAACTCTTGTAGCAGCTGCTCTGAGCCATGCCACAACAAAAAAATATCATCCACAAAACGTTTATACCATTTGATGTTAACCAGGTATTCATTATTCGAAAGTACATATTTAGCTTCCCAATTAGCTAGGGATAGGATGGCGTAGCTATTAGCACATGCTGTGCCCATAGCTACGCCAACTTTTTGTGCATAATAAACATTAAAAATAAACACATTGTTTTCTAGGATGATTTCCAAAAGTGTGCAAATAAGTGTCATCTTAGTATCAGGGGTGTTTCTCTCACACAGTAATTCTCTGACATTTTCAATTCTCCATTCATTGGGTATAACAGTGAACAAGGATTCAATATCCAGAGTTACAAATAAACATTGTCCTAAGATAATTTCATTTTGTTTAGATAGCTCATTTAAAAAAAAAAAACTCTTGGTATCCTTTAAAACGGT
Source organism: Protopterus annectens (assembly GCF_019279795.1). Classification (NCBI taxonomy): domain Eukaryota; kingdom Metazoa; phylum Chordata; order Ceratodontiformes; family Protopteridae; genus Protopterus; species Protopterus annectens. The sequence goes on from NC_056737.1 coordinate 931,469,058, forward strand.
GCTACAATTAGCCAAGGCAGCATACAAAGTCTTTTCTACAAAGATAGAAAGTGGCTCAGTTATCCAACCTCGGCCTGAAACTATAGGGCGCATAGGGGGATTTAAGGGATTCTTATGTATTTTGGGTATACCATATATCAAAGGGACTGTTGGATGTTCTACCTTGAAATACTCAAACAGTTGCTCAGATATCATGCCTATTATTAATAAATCAAAGATCAAAAACTCTACTTTTTCTATGACACTACTGAGTATATGCATAGGTAAAATGGCATACATATCAACGTCACTGAGATGACTTAAAATAGATTCTATATATTTGTCCTTGATAACAATACCACATCTCCTTTATCAGCTGGACGTATTTCTATACTATTTAGTTCTTTCAATTCAACTAGAGCTTGTAACTCTGCAGCTGATAAATTACTAAAATTATTAGTTTGCTTACCTAGAGACTTCTCTCCAAGTTGTTTTTCACAAAGGTCAATGAACAGATCTATAGTAGAATTACTAAGCTGTATGTAAGTGCTGGGCTTTCTAAATATACAATCAGCATTATTAGAATTACCAAACATAGCTTTAAGTGTAAGAGTTCTGCCAAAAAGGTGTAGGTCTTTAATTACCTCTATGTCCATTCTTTGAGCCGGAACAAAGGTTAAACCTCTGTTTAACATAGAGGATTGCGAGTCAGATAAAGTAGAGATTTTGTGAACTAAGCTTGTTTGTATCTCTTTCCTGACCTTATTTCATTCTCCTGGCTGTGTAGTCGTCGTGTACGTTGATTTTGCAGGCGATTCCTCAATCTGTCTCTTATAGGGAGAGGTTCTTTCAATAAAAAATGTCCACGGGTGGAGCCTGATAGTACAGTGGCCTGCTCTGTGGAATTCAAGCTCACACTGGAAGCCATGCTTGTTTTAGATCTAACAGCTGCAGTGCTTGTGCTAGCATCAGAGTGACTGCTTAAAGCAGCTACAGAAGTATTTAGGTTGACTTCTGAAACTATTCCCTCACTTACAGGAACAACAGGAACATTGGGTAAAAGTTCTGTGGGTTCTGTAGAAGTGGTAGTTTTAACAGCATTTGCATATGCTGCTTGTTCATCTGAAACAGTTGAATGCAATGTAGTTCTGGGTCTTACAGAGCTCTGCCCATTTCCTGTTATATGCTGTATGTTGGAGCTAGTATTAACCCTTTCATTTACCCAAGAGAAGACATTACCTTCTTTAAAATCCTTCAAATCCCTTTGTACATTTTTGTTTGTGGTAGCAGAAAGTCTCTTGTCATATCCAATATTATTTTCAAATAACACATCCATTTTATCACCAACAAGTTCATCTGAATAGATATTGTTAATTATGTTTTGCAACTCAGTGATTTCATTAGTTTTAGCTCCTCTGGTCTAAAAAATTAGATAAGGAGCTGCATATATTTAGCGCTGCACTCAAGGTTAAGTAACTGCCAGCGCCTAAGCAGCTCAGGATAAGCTTGCCCATAACTGGGCATGGTGAGAACCCTAAGTCCCCTTGGTGCTATATTAAGGCTCAGTGAAGCCTCAAGATGAAAGCGCTGCCACTGCAAGCGCTTAAACTTATAAAGTTTATTCTCCAAATTGCGATAGTCATCTCTGAAAGCTGCAGATAAATCAGGATTATCTGGAGTCAGTGATGTTGTCTGCATATAAGTTCCATTGAGTAATAAATTAGTTTGAAAGTCCAATAAAGTAGACAGACTATAGTTGTTCCTCCTATTAGATGGCAAATCCATCGAAGGTACAAAGTTATCCAAACGATCCATTTCATTTCCTGCCATGCTTGGTTCAAAGATAAAGAAAATATACCAAACGAAAACAGTCCTTGAATCAAATAAGGAATCAGATACAAAAACCAGAGAATACAAGAAAAATAAAAATAATCTGGTTCCACACAGTAGTGAAAATCAAAATACTTTGAGGCAAAAATATACCGACGTTTAATAGTGCGTTGGTTAAATCTAGCACAAAACCGACAGCCAGGCACGTTATGATCAGGGCCTAGGCAAGGAATACAGTATAAATGGAAATCCTTACGAGGTATTTGCTTCCCCACAAGTAATACAATTAACTTTTTCTGACATCGGTATGGAGAAAGAAAAAAGTTTCCCCAACGGGGTACTTCGCTTTAGTGAAGACTTCGGTTCTGAAACTCAAACTCCAATATTTCAGTAGTCGGCTGACCGGCACTTGCGAAATGCTTCTGCTTTGGGCACTGCGCGGCAAGAAAGACTAAAGAAAATGGCGTCGGCTGCATGTTTTATACCCCTGACAACCTGACGTCATGGAAGAGGAGACAGCAACCAACGCAGGACCCAAGACTTTGGAATTCAGGCCGATTGAGGGCAACCTGCCAGCAGATTACCCAAATGTAATGACTGCAACAGTGAAACACGAAGAACATCTGATACTGCATGTAGCCTGCTTTGAAGCGTAGGTATCTTATGCAAGATTCCCTGATTGGGATGTGCATGTATGCTTCCTTTAGAGAGTGTTGCCAACCAGGCATCTTTGCCTAGCCATAGGAAGCAACTGGAAGAGTTGGCATCTTGAATTATGGAATTACCAATAAAGTGTTTAAGGTAGACAGGTCCAGGATAGGATGCCATGAGATGTCTTTTCTGGGTACCAGGAAAAGTCTTGAGTAGAAACCTTGTCCCTTTTTCCTCTTCTGGTACAGTTTGAACAGCCTTTATGCTTAAGAGAGAGAGAACTTGCTTTTGAGCTTCTGCCCACCGATTTGGGGGTAGATCTGGCCAACCATTTGGGGTTTTAAAGTGTGTAAGTGAAATCTGTATCCTTGGGAAACTATATTTAAAAAGTACAGTTGTGTGCACTTACCATAAATGCAGACGTTCGAATGTATTCACTGTTGCAGTCATTACATTTGGGTAATCTGCTGGCAGGTTGCCCTCAGTCGGCCTGATTACAAAGTCTTGGGTCCCTGCGTCGGTTGCTGTCCCTTCTTCCTTGACGTCAGGTTGTCAGGGGTATAAAACATGCAGCTGACACCATTATAACAGTTTTTCTTGCCCCAGATGTCAGGTGCCCCCCAAATGGGGTGCAAAATATATATAACTAATTAAACACACAAAAATATACCTCCAAAAAAAAGCAGATACACCAAAAAGGCTTTTAAGTATAGGAAAAGAAAGTAGAGGCATAGTAAGAGAAAAACAAGGGGCTGGAGGGAGGGGAACCAGGACTGCAACAGTGAATACACTCGAACATCTACATTTATGGCAAGTGTACACAACTGTACTATGCTCTTCGTCTTTCACTGTTGCAGTTATTATATTTGGGTAGAATCCCAAAGCTATGGTTGGGAGGATGGATTTATACAGCATTAGGAGCGGCTATAAGGCATGCAAGACAGCAGTGGCAAAGCCAGCTCTGGATTTAGGGAAGAAAGGTAAATGGTAATGTTTGGTGAACGTATGAACTGAGCTCCAGGTAGCAGCTTCTAGAAGGTCTCTGGTAGGAACCCCTCTGAGGAAAGCTGAAGAAGTAGATGCAGCCCTGGTGGAATGAGACCTCATCCCCTTGGGGATAGGTTTACCATGGTGCATACAGCAGAAACGAATGCAATGGCTTATCCATTTGGAAATAGTCTGCTTTGAAATGGCCTTTCCCTCTGCCCCTGCAGCAAATGCCACCAGTTCAGATTTTCTTAGTGATTTCGTCCTGTTTAAGTAGAATCTAAGTTGTCTGTGTACATCCAATGAATGCAGAATCCGCTCACCCTTGTTCTGTGGAAGAAAGTTGGCAGATGAATGGTCTGATTAAGAGCCACATGAAAGATGGATTGGTCCTGAGAGCCACCCTGTCTGCATGAAAAATAATGAAAGGCTCCATTGCCATAAGGGCCTGTAATTCTGAAATCCTTCTAGCTGAAGTGAGTGCTAAAAGGAAAGCCGTTTTCCAGGAGAGAAATTTTAGGTCTGCAGTAGCAGCTGGTTCAAAAGGAGGGAGAGTGAGTTTTTCCAAAACAAAATTGAGGTCCCATGCAGGAGTTAGTGCTCTCCTGGGAGGTCTTAAATTTTTGACCCCTCTGAGATACTGCTTTAGCAGAGGATAGGAGAAGAGGGGAGGTTCTGTGTTATAATGAGCTGAAATGGCACAGGCATGGATTTTTATGGAGGGAAAAGATAAGCCCTTGTGAAGCATCTCAGTTAAGTACTGCAGAATCTGAGGAATACTGGGCACTGCTGTGCTTATTCATTGTGATTGGTTCCAGGCACAGAATCTTTTCCAGCATAGGATTTTCTAGTGCTAGGCCTTTTAGCCTCCAAATGACCTCCATCACTGGTTTGCTGAGGGATGCCAAGGGTGAAATTAGTTGATGAGCCACACTGCAAGATTCAAAGTTTGGAGCTGAGTGTGCAGAATTTGGTAGTTCTGCTGACACAGTAGGTAAGGTGCCTGAGGCAGGTGCGACATATTGTGCAGGAGTGTGTACCACTGTTGGCGAGGCCAGTCTGGAGCAATCAAAATCATTTTTGGTTTGTCCAGTTTGACATTTAGTAGGACTTTGGAGAGCAGAGGCAGAGGGGGGAAAAGCATAGACTTTCTTCCAGCTGAATGACAGAGCGTCCACTTTCCAAGCTTTTTTGTGCTGAATTCTTGTGCAGAATTTGTCCAATTGATAGTTCCGGGGTGAGGCAAAAAGATCTAGGTCTAGGTTCCCCCATTTGCGTGTCAACATGTTGAAAACTTGTGGTTCCAGTTTCCATTCATGTGGGTCCATAAGATTTCTGCTTAGTTCTTCTGCCAGAGTATTTAGCTTTCCTGGCATTGAGCTTGTCAGTTGTATCTGATAGGTCAAGGCCGTGTTCCACAATGCCATGGCTAGTCGGCAAAGGGGTAAGAATGTGTACCCCCCTGCTTGTTTATGTACCACATAACTGTGGTATTGTCTGCCTTTATCATTAGTTGTCCTGGATGAAGTTAGTCCTTGAAGGCTGTCGGAGCATTCTGTACAGCTAGCATCTTACTGATTGATATGTAGGTGCATTTGATCTGGGCTCCATTTGCCCTGAATGCACTTCCCTGCCAGATGAGCCCCCCCCCCCAAGCATAGTCTGATGCATCTATTGTTAGGGTTTGGGCGGCAGGGGGTGGAATGAATGGCAGTCCCTTGTTATGGTGGCAGGCCTCTGCCCACCATAGAAACTGTAGTTGCAGGCAAGATATAACAGGAATCATCGTTTCCAGGCTGCGACAATGTTGACTCCATAAACTTTTTAAAGTACCACTGAAGTTTCATTTGCAGTCTTGCATATGGTATTAGAAGAATGCAGGAGGCCATGAACCCCAAGGCCTGCAGAATTTGCCTTGCAGATATAGCAGGGTTTTCGTGGCTGTTTGAAGTAAGTCATCAACTGAATTTGCTTCTCTGGCATAAGGTAAGTCATCTGGGCAGTTAAAGCTTGCACCCAATAATATAATTTTTTGAAGGTACCAGTTGTGATTTCTTTTTGTTTATGGTGTACCCTAGACAGGTTAGAATCCTTTTTACAAATGCCAGATGCTGAAGAAGAATGTCCTTGTTTTCTGCCTGAATTATTCAATCGTCCAGGTTTGGATATATTTGAATATTTCTTTGCCTGCAAAATGCAATTACTGGTGCCAGGCACGTTGTGAAGACCCTGGGTGCAGTAGAAAAGCCAAAGGGCAGTGCAGAGAACTGGTAATGCAAGTAGCCTGCTTTGAAGTGGAGGTATCTTCTGCAAGATTCCCTGATTGGGATATGCAGGTAAGCCCCTTTTAAGTCTAGAGTTCCCAACCAGGCATCTTTGCCTAGCATAGGTAGTAACTGTTGAAGAGTAATTTTGGAATGTCCAGAAATGAGTGGATAAGTCCAGAATTGGACGCCATGATTCGTCTTTTCTGTGTACCAAGAAAAGTCTGGAGTAGAATCCTTGTCCCTTTTCCTCTTCTGGCACTGGTTGAATAGCCCCCATGTTCATGAGGGACAGAACTTGTTTCTGGGCCTCTGCCAACTGATTTGGGGGCAGATCTGGCCATCCGTTTGGGATTGGCAACGTGTGGAAGTGAAATCTGTATCCTTGGGATACTATACTTAAAACATGAAGTTAATGAACAAGCACAAAAACAATCCACAGCAAGCTAAATTACAGTAGTACAGCAAACGAAATTGCAAAACACAAGCAACAGCACAATAACGCTGCAAAGTTAATCCACATATGTTTTCATCACAATCATTTGCTGAGCTCCATGTGTGCCTTACTTCAGGTTTACCAGTTTTTATCTTGGGCACTCAGAACACTGGTTTGGTATACTATATTTAAAACCCATTTGTCCTGGGTAATAGGTTGCCAGTTTCGTGCATGAAGTGCTAGTCCCCCCCCCCCCCCAAGGGGCGGCTAAGCGGTAATTGCTTGGTGACTGTAGAGGGAAGTCATGGAGACTGTTTATCATAGGGAGGTGCCTTGTTGCTTCCAGATTTGGTGGTGGAGGCACCCCATTGTTTTGTTCTGAAAGTTCCTTGTGGCTGAAACCTGGAGCCTTTGGAATGTCTAGATTTAACTTGAGCAGCTCTCAAGGGGACAGAAAGGACCAGTTCTTAGTAGGCCAGTGCCTACTAAATCTTGGAGGTTGCACTTGTAAGAAATCTTTCACAGTTTGCATAGATTTAGCTTTATCTTCCATCTTTTTCAACACCTCTTCAGCCTTATCACCAAAGAGACGGTCCTGTTGTAAAGGAGCACCCAACAATTTTGCTTTAACATGGTCAGGCAGAGTTTGCTCTTTGAGCCAAGCATGCCTTCTTAGCACAGATCCAGTTACAGCAGCCCTGCAAGAGGCCTCCAAGGAATCAAAACCACACTGTAAAGTATGTTTTCCAACTTGTTCAGCTGAATGCAATAAATCCTGCAATTCCTTATTTTCCACACAGAGATTAGCATCATTTTCTGTTTAAGTAGTCCCATGATATGCTGTTGATATTTAAGCATATGAAATTGACAGTTTAAAGCCCTGATTGCCAAGGTTGCAGAAGTGTAAACCTTCTTACCCCATCTATCCAGCGCCCTGGAATCTCTATCAGAAGGAGTAGGATTTTTGGCAGTAGAGGCCTTAATGCCCTTGGGACTCTGAGAAATGGTTTCTGGATCAGCAATAGGGTTTTTGAAAAGGAATTCGTGGGAGTCAGGAACCCTGTAGTATGTCTGGCTTACAAGGAGCCGGAGGCAGGGAATCAGGAGTCATACTAAATTCTGAAAAAACATCATCAACAATGTCTAGAACAGGAGGTTATAGCCAAAGGCCTATGCTGAGGAAGTAGAAGAAAATCCCCAAGTCTCTTTTTAGATTTAGAGAAATCCTGACTTTCCCAGTGGAAATGTTCCCTTAAGGCATGTAAAGTTTCCACAAAGGAAAAATCATCAGGGGGAGAGGCAGAAGAAATGAAATCCTCTGCATCAGAGTCCTCATAAGCAGGAATAGACAAATCCTGTTCATTAGAAGAGTCAGAAGAAATAGAATCCTGTTCAGAAGATTCAGAATCAATGTCTTGCCTAGGCCTCTTAGAAGGAGGGGGTTGGCTACCCCTGATCAGAGTAATTAAATCTTCAGCCATTTTGATCATTTGTTTTTTTAGGCATAGGGGCCTGCACATGTGGCCCAGGCGTCGGTTTTTTTAAACATAGATTTTGATTTTGGCCTTAGTTTTAAAGATGGTGTCGGTCTGATATACAAATCTGTAGGCCTGCCTCAGAAGCCGGTGCCCTGCACAGCGGTTCCGGACCCATCTAAGGTAGAGACATCCGCGGGTTCCATAATTAAAGTATCTTGCAGCATACCGGACTCCAAATGGGGCTCAGTAGAGGCCTGCGAATCTGAAGTAGTGGGTATCAGGGGCTGCGAAAGCACCGCACTGAGTACTGGCGAACTGGCTTAGGAGAAGCGGCGGCTTTGGACCTAGGCGGCTAGTCTCTGTCTTCATCTTTGCATTTTTTCGGAATGTCGGTAGTCGGATGGCTTACCTAAGACATATCTGGATAATTGAACAGAGCACCAAAATATTTAGAAGCGAAAATATACATGGTTCATTGTTTAAATAAGGCACAAAACTGACAGTGAGGTGCGTCATGGTCAGGGCCTAGGCAAGGAATACAGTACGAATGGAAATCTTTATGAGGTATTTGCTTTCCACAAGAAATGCAATTACTTACTTTTACTGACATCAGTTTAGAGCAAGAAAAAGTTTCCCCAATGGGGTACTTAGCTTTAGTTGAAGACTTCGGTTCTGAATCTCGAAAACAAAAATTTCAGGAGTTGGCCGACTGGCACTTGCGAACTGCTTCTGCTTTGGGCACCACACGGCAAGAAAGACTGATGTAATGGTGTTGGCTGCATGTTTTATACTCCTGACTACCTGACGTCATGGAAGAAGAGACCGCAACCGACGCAGGACCTAAGACTTTGGTAATCAGGCCGACTGAGGGCTACTACAAGCAGATAACCCAAATGTGATGACTGCAACAGTGAAACATGAACATCGTCACACTCATTCAAACCTTTTCCCTTGTCACTTTGCATTTCTAGGATCCATTTATTTTCTACACCATGTCCCAAGAGTTATCCAAACATGGTTCTTGCATACTGGGAGATGCTTTATGTCTTAGACAATGCCAGTTTATTTCAACAATATATTTTTTTCTATGGCTGGATTGTGGATGATGCCTTTTTCATCTGACAGGCCCCAGTCCTCTGTTATACAACTTTGTTGACTATTTACAACAGACAACAAATTTTTTAAGATTTACTTTTAAGTTTCCAGCTGAGACTATAGACTTTTTGGATGTGAAAATTACTTAAAAAAAAAAAAAAAAAAACATACCTTAGAAACAGAGGTTTACAAGAAACCCTGTAAACGATGTAGCACAATGCACAAACTATGGACCCCAAGCACATTCCCAGGAATATTGTGAAGGGACAGTTGCTGAGGTATGCTAGGTAATGATCAGATAATGTTAATCTACTTTCAGTGAACCTTCTAGTGACCTATTTAGCAGAGGCTACTCTGAGTATGACATAGACAAAGTGAAAAATGATTTTATGTCGCATAGAAAAGCTATGCCACACCTTTTTTCTCATTGCAGGATGATAAAGTAACAGCATTGGTCCCACAAGTTAATACATTAAAAGAGTGGAACTTATTCTAATGCCAGCTCTATATGCATTATTAAAAGGCACTGGCATGTCTATCTGTGAGACAGAAGTAAATATATTCTAGGAGACTAGACTTAAGAAAACACACCTCCCTCAAGAAAATGTTATGCTATAAACATTTTTCTAGGAAACAACAAATAGAAAAGAAGCGCACAGACGCCTGCAGTGTAGTGTGTGCCAGTACGTGTTAACAGCTGATGTTTCTGAACATCCCACAACTAAGCAGGGGTATAAGCTTGATTTTTTTGTGAATTGCAAGAGCTGTGACTTGGTATATCCACAGAAAGCTTAAAGACCGCATTCATGAGTATATTTAGGATATCTCCAGAAAAGACAAAACGAATGCTTTGCGTAAACACATCTTACATAAAATTAAATTTCTTGTATTACAGTTACTGAAAAACATTTGGGAAGGTAATGTTTGTAATGAGACTGAATATTTAAATGCAAAATGACAAGGGAAAAGGTTTGAATGAGTATGTTCCCTTAAGACCTCTGTTCAGGCCACGTGATATCAACAGGAACAGGTAACTTCAGAATCTTTGTATCTTTAAATAGTCTCGTCAAAAGTATTACATTTTATCTTCATCTACTGTGTCTGACTGGCTACTCTTACATTGAAAGTTTTTATTTATTTGTGGAGTCGGTCTTCGTCCGTTTGGCTTGGTTATCTTCACGGTTTGTCTTTGTATCTAGCCTACAAAGCATTGCAAAGGGAGGATTTACAGAATTGGATTATAATCTGGCTGGTTCCACTACTCAATCTTTGTGGACGACTGGAATGCATTTTACAATCGGAAGGTAATCCTTTATGTACCATGGACTGTTTGAAATTGAATAGAGTGTCAGAATGTACTGCAAATGACGAGGAATAATTTTGACTCTTTTTAGGAGAGAGATCAACCTTTTAAAGTTTAAACACCTTCAATGGCAGATACTGCATCTAGAGGCTTGCTTATTCCATAAAATCACACCGAGGGGTATGAGAGTACTTTGCCTACTTATGGCAACCAATACCCTGAACTGTTGAGAGAGTGGCAGGCACTTAATATTGAGACTAGGTTTAAATTATATTAGACTTCTTATTAAACATTTTAAACCCATAGAAGCTGTTACACTGCAAGTGATTGTCAGATTTTGAGAAGGTAGTCTATACTTGGACTCTCCATCTTGTAAACGAAAACTAGACGACCTTCTACTTGACATTTCTTCACTTGAAGCTGGCTAGGGATCTTACTGACTTCCAGAAAGGCCGCATTTTTGTGTGGCCCAGGGTTGAAACTTTTCAAACAGCAACTACTATGAAGAGGAAGAATTTCACTAGTCATTCAACTACTGCAATATCTCAAAGTCTCCCCCCCCCCAATGCTCCAGAGGTGAACCCACTGGATACATCCAATAAACAACAGACACAATGTCTAATGAGAACTGTCTCAAGGAAAGAGCATCTACAAGCAGCTCTTCCAATAGAATTACTGATGCAAAATGCTTTTTTTAGAGGTACATCTTCTGGAGCCACTACCCATCAGTGAGAAAACAGGCCACTCCCAGAGCAGAGAGAGGTCCAGAAAAGGACATTTCAGGCCGAACAGCTCGAACTGGGTACTGCAGTAAGGAGAAATATTTCCTGGACCTGATAGTGAATATTTCATCAGTCAGGTTGACACCTGAACAGCAAGTTTTAAATAAAGGCCTCTCTTTTATTCCATCAAGAGGTTCTACTTTATGTGAACTACTGGCAGACTTGAGGTCATTTATACAGAATATTTCCCTTAAACTGCTTTATAGACTTAACAGCTCAGCACAGAGCAATGTACTTAAGTTACCAAACCAATTTGTACCTGCCAATCCACCTTTAGTTGATACATTCCGTAAGCTCTGTGAGCAGGATATTCATGAATTTCTGCGGAGAAAGCATTGCAAAGACTTTTATAACCTCACAAAGGCGCAATATCAAGCCTTGACGACTTGGTGATGATGGAACAACCTGTATATTAGACCAGCAGATAAAGGAGGTGCCATTGTTCTAATGGACACCTGCCATTATGTTGAAAATGTTAGACATGTTGTTAGATGAGCTAACTTATGAAATTAGAAGTTATGTACCTACCATAACGTTCCATGTTAATTGTCTTCTCTCGCCTTCTTTCTTGCTGGATGGGTTCGGAGCCAATCCGCGGCTCCGACTCGGCACTTGCTTTAGCTCGAGAACTCCTTTTACCAGCTCGAGGCAACCCTATATCCCATGATGCAAGGCGGAACTACCTCAGATCTCGTTTGGCAGCTAACTTACCCTGCTAAAGACTATCCTAACAGAATTAGGAACAATGGTTCCTAAAAGAAATCCTCCTAACAACGTACCGGAGGAAACAATCTAATAGGAACTCTCCAAGATCTGTCCAGGCCAGGGGGAAGGAGGGAGGGGCAAGAAAGAAGCGAGAAGACAACTAACATGGAACGTTATGGTAGGTACATAACTTCTAAATGTTAAGTTGTCAATCTCGCCTTCATTCTTGCTGGATGGGACCGCGTCCCTAGCACCTGTATCCCGGGTGGCTCAATGGAACAGACTCTTGAGAATTGTGGAACCAAAACTGGCCCTATCTCTGGAGGCCAAGTCCAACTTGTAATGAGAGACAAAGGTATGGGGCGTAGCCCAAGTAGCTGCTGCACAAATGGTATCAATGGGTAGTCTATCCTGAAAAGCTGCAGAACTGGATAGACTCCTGGTTGAGTGTGCTTTTGGCTTAGAAGATAACTGTTTGCCCCTGAGAGAGTACACATAGGAAATAGTGGAAGTCAACCATCTGGATAAGGTCACTTTAGATACTGGAAGACATAGGAGACAAATAATTGGTCCGATTTTCTGAAATGTTTAGTTCTATGCAAATAGTACCTGAGCTGACGATGGACATCCAAAAAATGCAGTTTCTGTTCAGCTCTGTCGGAATAGTTTGGGAAAAAGACTGGTAGGTCTATAGATTGGTTAATGTTGGTTTGAGATGCGACTTTGGGGAGAAAGGAAGGGTTAGTTCTTAATGATACCCTGTCCTTATGAAAAACCAAATAAGGGGAACGAATGCAGAGAGCTTGAATCTCGGAAACCCTTCTTGCAGAAGTGACAGCCAGTAAAAATATAGTTTTCCAGGTCAATAACTTCAAAGAGCATGAAGCAGACGGTTCGAAGGGAGGCAGCATCAAGGATGCCAACATTAAGTTTAGATCCCATTGCGGAGGAGGATGCTTTATAGGTGGTTTTAGGAGGAAAACTCCTCTCAGAAAGGCCTTGCATAACCTATGAGACATAATGTTATTGTCATGCAGGCCAACATGATACTTAGAAATAGCAGCCAGTTGTACTTTGACTGTAGATGACGAGGATCCTGAATGAAAAACCTCCGCCAGGAAATCTAAAACCGAATGTACAGGAGCAGTAAAGGGGTCAATATTTCTGGAATTCGCCCAAATAGAAAAACGTCGCCACTTGCTAGCATAAACAGTCCTAGTGGACGACTTCAAGGAAGAGACTAAAATGTCTCTGACTGAGTCCGAAATCATCGGTAGCCTGGCTAGGGTAGGAAGTGGAGCAACCAAGCAGTGAGGTTGAGAGAATGAATGGCCCGGTGCTGCTGACCCGATTGGTGGATCAAGAGATCCGGAACTGGGTCCAGATGCCAGGGCTGCACCAGAAGGTGACGATGCAGAGACGGAAACCAAATTTGTCGAGGCCAATATGGGGCACAATGAGGATCAACTTGGCTCTCAAAACGGTGGCTTTCTGAATGACTTGCGGAATCAAGGGAAAAGGAGGAAAAGCATACAGAAGTCCCCGGGGCCAATCCTGGGTTAGAGAGTCTCTCAGAGGTTGGCCTGGAAGGGGAAAGAGAGTGAAGAAATCGGGGCACTTGTTGTTTTGAGGAGTAGCAAAAAAATCGCAACAAGGAGTGCCCCACTTCAGAAAAATCTGATCCACTACAGATTGATTGAGAGACCACTCGTGAGGCATCAGAATGGATCTGCTCAGCCTGTCCGCTAATAGGTTGGACCTGCCGGGGATGTGCGTTGCTATCAGAAACCGCTGAGAAGAGATCGCCCACTGCCAAAGTCTGAGAGCTTCGACATAACGGATAGGACCTGGTCCCGCCCTGCTTGTTGATGTACCAGACTACGGACATGTTGTCCGTCTGTACTGCAATAGTCCCTGTGGGAAGAAAGTCGTTGAGGGCTTGCAACGTTAAAAGCACTGCTCTCATCTCCAGGACATTTATGTGCAGATGGTATTCTATGGGTTGCCACGTCCGTGGACCATCCTGCCCTGATAATGCCCCCCCCACCCGATCAGAGAGGCATCCGTAGTGACTGTGGCAACTGGAGGAGGGGGAATAAAGGGTCGGGCCCTGATGAAGAAGAGGGGAAGATATCCACCAGTTCAGATGAGCTCGGCACGACTGTGTTACCAAGACTTCGTGCCTCATCGGGAGACTGTGGTACGACCACTGCGTGAAAAGCATCCACTGCAGAAGACGCATGTGGAAGCGAGCCAGTGGTAGAAGAACAATGGCCGCAGCCATAAGACCTAGAACCTTCAGTATAAATCTGGCTTTGATCTTGTTGCTTTGCAAAAGAAGCCGAACTAATTTTTGGATGTCCAGAATTCTTTGATCTGTTAGTCTGGCTAACATTTTGACGGTGTTTAATTCTGCACCTATAAAGGAGATAGATTGGCAAGGCAGCAGAGAAGATTTTTCGAAATTTACTGAAATTCCCAAACTCCTGCAAAGCTGTAGAGTGTAGTCTCTGGACTGAAGAAGCTGACATTTGGTGGTGGCGGAGAGGAGCCAGTCGTCCAAATAGGGAAACACCTGGAATCCTCGACGTCTCAGATGAGCTGTGACCACTGCCATGCATTTGGTAAACACTCTGGGGGCTGAAGTGAGGCCAAAGGGCAGGGCTCTGAATTGGTAATGACTGGTCCCTAGCCGAAAGAGGAGAAACCTTCTGGAGCATCTGTGAATCTTTATGTGATAGTACGCATCCTGAAGGTCTATAGAGCACATCCAGTTGTCCTTGCCCAGAAAGGGCAGAATGGACTGAAGCATGACCATCCGGAATCTTGCCTTCTTGACAAATCTGTTCAGATTGCTCAGGTCTAATATTGGTCTCCAATCTCCCGTCCTTTCGGGGACCAAAAAGAATCTGGAGTAGACGCCGGATCCTACCTGGTCTGCTGGCACAGTCTGGACGGCCCTTTTTTCTAGGAGCTTTGAAACCTCCTGTTCTGCCAAATCCCTTTGACCGGGTGAGATGTCTGGAAGGGATTGTAGAGGTACGGGAAACCTTTCGAAGGGGATTTTGTAACCCTCGGATATAATCGACTGTACCCACATCTCTTGAGATAGGGATTGCCAGGCTACTGGGTACAGCGAAATCCTTCCCCCGACTGCCTCCAAAGGTGGACAGTCGGGCAACACCTCAGGGATGCTGAAAGGGCTTCTCAGGAAGAGACTCCCTGTTGCCCTGGTTCTGAGGACCCCCCCCTGCCTCTAGGGCGGCGTCTATTATTGTTACCCCCTCTGCCTCTGGGGGTAAACTGACCACGTGTGTCCGGTGTAGCTCCTTGGGCTTTACGGAACCACATCTTCCCCCCCTTCTGACCCTTGGGGGTATGGTCTAGAAGGAGTGGAAAACTGGACTCCAACGGCAGAAAGAGTTTTACTGTCCTGCTCACACCTGGTCAAGGTATCCTTCACCTGAGATCCGAACAAAGCCGAACCATCAAAGGGGGTATTAGTGAAGGACGCCTTAAAGGGGTCTGCAAAATTACAAAGCCGCATCCAGGCTTGGCGTCTAAGAGCAACCCCTGTGCCTGCGGCCCTGCTCGCTCCATCGGCCGCATAGGATATGAGCCGCATGGAGGAGTTAGATATGGAATTCAGGATAGCAAGCTGCGAGGCAATCTTTTCCTGAGCCCCAGCAGCAGAAGGATCCTGGACTACTTCTCCCAGTTCCTTGAGAACATCTCGTTGAAGCCTGGTGAAGTGACAAAGATAATTCAGCGAGCGATAGCAAAGGTCGCTGAAGAAAACATCCGCTTTCCATACCTGTCCATGGTCCTACAGTCCTTATTAGGAGGATGGACAGGTACTGAAGGATCCGCCAGTTCCTTCTTAGTGGCAGCCGCCACCACCATAGCATCCACCGAGACACCCTTGGAAAGGAACTGTTTATCCGAAGGGGCCGTAATGAATTTGGATGGTCTTCTGGGGACAGGTTCCACAGAGTCTGGAGCTTCACGCCTTCCGAGCCACTACCTGCATAAGTGGGTCGAAAGGCGGAGACACCCAGGAGGTGGAGGGTCGGGATCCAAAAGCCTCCAGGTATACCGACTCATCCTCGGAGGGGTCAATGGAGGGCCAATTCCCCCTCTGTTTGAGGAGCTCAAGGATGTCTGAAAAGGAGACATCCTCAGAGGGGGACCGTGGGGAACCCTCCGACTCATCTAAGTCGGTATCAGATGTAGTAGACTCAGGGGAGTCTGTGTGTTTCCTCTTACACATCCTCTTCCGAGGGGGTTCCCCTGCAGGATCAGGAGAAACCTCGGAAGAGGAGGAAATTCCCAGTGGGGAAACCTGGGGCGATGGATCCCTGGGCCTGAGAGCAAGAGGCTGGCAAGAGGCGTCAGCAGGCACTGATGAGAGAGGAGCTAGAGGGATGGACCGTTGACCAGGCTCAGAGGCCAGGACACTCCTCATCACCTCAAAGGCTCCTCTCCCCGGGAGGCCGGAACACACCCGCTCCGAAGAAACAGGAATGGCCGGCTCCAAAGAGAGAGAAGGCTCCGAGGCCGATGTCGGCGCCGAGCTTACCAAAGCCGAAGCCCCGAGAGGGAGAGCGGGGTCGGACAAGGGTCCGATGCCACTAGCCCCCTCGGAGCAGACAGTGGAAACCAGACGACCGGATCCCTCCAAGGAAGGTCTCAAGGAGGAGATCGGAGCCGAGGACGACGGAGCCGAAGGATGTATCGGCTCCGGCATCGAAACAGTCGCTGTCCCGAGAAGCTCCGGCTCCGAACTGCGGTGTGGAGTCGGAGGAGGAAGTTCAAGGATTGGGGCTATAGCCGAAGTCTGTTGAGACGGGCTATGGAGCATTTGGGCCAGTGCCTGAGACTTCAACAGCCTGCTTACCACCCTCTCTAAATCGTGGTCAGACAGCCTGGAAGATCTCGAAGATCGGCTCCGATGGCTCCGCTCCGACAAAAGAGGAGACCCCGGAGCCGAGTGGATACTCAGTATAGAAGGGGACCGAGATCTCTTACGGGTCGAAGCCATCGGAGCCGAAGTCCCTTGAACTCCAGATGGAGCCGAGGATATCTCGGCTCCGATGCTGGATAAAGTGTCGGCTCCAGCCGGAGCCGACAAAGCCACAGTAGTCAGGGTATCGGAGCCGGTCGGCGCCGAACCCACTACTTGAACAGAAAATGTATCAGCCCCAGCCGGAGCCGATGTCGGCTCCGACGGAGCTGGAGCCACCGGAGGAGGCTTGGACACAGTAGCCTGAGCCTTCGGTGGCTTAGGAGGTTTTCCTGACCCTAATTTAGGAGGAGAACCTTCTGGCTTAAGTAAGCCTCGGAGGATGAGCTTATTCCTCCTTTCCTGCAGGACTCTCTGGCTAAAAGCATGACACAAAGCACAGGAGTCCTGCAGGTGCAAAGGCCCCAGGCAATAAACACAAGAAGTGTGACCGTCTGTCAGAGACATTTTCTGACAGCACTGGTCACACTTCTTGAAGCCTGAGACCTTGCCTTCCTTTGACATCCTAGGAGGATGGAAACACAAACAATCCCAACAAACACACAAATTAATCCCTTACACAAACACACAGGAAGGGAATAACCAATGGGGAATTAGGCCTGACTAAAAACTTTAGATTAAAGATTACAAAAAGTTTGAAAACAAGGGAATAGGGTGGGCCTGTAACTAACTACAGACTAAACTGACACTAAAAGGGAAAAATAAACCCCTAACTAATCTTTTTCTTATTTCACAAAGAAAAAAATTACCTCAGCTGGCAAAGGAGACCTCTTTCGCTAAGCGGCAAACGAGATCTGAGGTAGTTCTGCCTTGCATCATGGGTTATAGGGTTGCCTCGAGCTGGTAAAAGGAGTTCTCGAGCTAAAGCAAGTGCCGAGTCGGAGCAGAGGATCGGCTCCGAACCCATCCAGCAAGAATGAAGGCGAGATTGACAACTTAACATTGTGTTCTAAAACAAAATGAGACATTAATAATAGGTATACACTCTGCTTTGTCTAATTTGTCCTTAGAGTGCAACATTCAAAATGACCTGCTTGAGTTCTTCACTGAACACCCTACTATTCCAACAATTTATGGCCTTCCAAAGAAATACACCACCTATGAGGCCTACTGTCTCAGGTATAGGGAGTGGGCTACTGAGCCCCTCTCAATAGAAGTTAAAAAGCAACTTGGACCTATGTTGGACAAGGTTAACTCAGTTTTAAAGGACACCAAGCATTTTTTTGACATCACTGTATGAATGGCCTGGATCTAATAGAAGTTTTTTTTTTTTTTTTTACTGGTTACAACGGATGTGACCTCACTGTTTAAGGTAATATCTAATAATATGGGTATTGCGTTTATTGCACTGTTTCGATCCAGGTTTTCTTATTATACAGCAACACACATCCACTTGACAGGTTCTTTATTAGAGATCATTCTGAATAACGACATTTTTACATTTAATCTATTTTATATACAAAAAACTACACCATCTGCCAATAGTTATGCAAAGTACAGTTGTGTACACTTACCATAAATGAAGATGTTCGAATGCCTTCAATGTTGCAGTCATCACATTTGGGTTAGCCCTGCTGGGGTAGCCCTCGGCCGGCCTGAATACCAAAGACTTAGTATTTCTGCGCCGGTTGCTGTTGCTTGAAGACTGACATCAGGTCATCAGTGGTATAAAGAAAGACAGCCAACACCATTACATCAGTTTTTCTTGCCCTAATCGGTCAGGAGCCCCCAAAGTAGGAGGCCATGATCTGGTGGCAAAACCCCACCAGTGGAAAAAAAAAATACCAATATGTCCTTTGTAAGGAAAGGAGAAAGTAAAGTTGTGAACACTTACCATAAATGTAGATGTTCGAGTGTATTCACTGTTGCAGTCATTACACTTGGGTTATCCTGCTGGCAGGCTACCCTCAGTCGGCCTGAGTTCCAAAGTCTAGGTCCGGCGTCGGTTGCGGTCGCCTCTTCCCTGACGTCAGTGCGCCACGTGTATAAAAGATGCAGCAGACACCATTTTCTTCAGTTTTTCTTGTCCCAGATGTCAGGTGCCCCCCACCCAAAAGGGTAGGCTAAAAATATGCCAATAAAACATGCAAGCACCAAAATATATATGTTATACCTTCATCTACAAGCAAATGCACCACAGAGGTTGTATAGATTAGAGAAGTGCAGATACGTTCCAGCAAAGATAAGGGGGATGGAGGGTGGGTAACCTGGACTGCAACAGTAAATACACTCTAACATCTACATTTATGGTAAGTGTACACAATTGTACTATGTTCTTCGTATTTCACTGTTGCAGTCATTACACTTGGGTTGAATCCCAAAGCTATGGTTGGGAGGCTGGAGCTAAATAGCATTAGGAGAGGCTATGAGGCCCTGCAAAACTGCAGTGGCAAAGCCTGCCCTGGATTTAGAGTAGAGTGGTAAATGATAGTACTTTGTAAAGGTGTGCACTGAACTCCAGGTAACAGCCTCTAAAATGTCTTTGGTTTATACTCCCCTGAGGAAGGCTGCTGAAGTGGCTGCTGCTCTGGTTGAATGCGGCCTAATGCCCTTAGGCACTGGCTCGCCATGTTGTGAATAGCAGAAACATATGCAGTGGCCAATCCACTTTGAAATAGTCTGCTTAGAGATAGCCTTTCCTTGTGATCCTGCAGCATATGCCACTAGTAGTTGCTCAGTCTTTCTGAAAGCTTTGGTTCTGTTCAAATAGAAGCGTAGCTGTCTGTGTATGTCCAAAGAATGCAGAATTCTCTACCCCTTATTCTGTGGGTCTGGATAAAAAGTAGGCAGATGAATAGTTTGGTTAAGGGCCACACTGGACACTACCTTAGGCATAAATGTCGGATTGGTCCTCAGAGACACCCTGTCTGGATAAAAAATGATAAAAGTTTCCACAGCCATGAGTACCTGTAGCCCTGAGACTCGTCTTGCAGAGGTTATTGCTAGGAGCTAAGCTGTTTTCCAAGATAAAAAATTGATATCAGCTGTAGCGGCTGGCTCAAAAGGGGGCAGAGTGAGTTTTTCCAAAACATAATTGAGGTCCCATGCAGGTATTGGTGATCTCCTTGCAGGCCTGGAGTTTTTGGCTCCTCTGAGGTATTGCCTTAAAGGATGAGAAAAGATTGGTGGCTCTGTATTGTAATGAGCCAAAATGGCAGAGGCATGAATTTTAATTGATAAAAAGGATAGGCCTTTGTCCAGTATCTCAGTTAAATATTGCAAAATCTGAGGAATATTTGGTACTGCTGTGTCAATTCCTTGTGCCTGGTTCCAGGCACAGAATCTCTTCCATTTTCCAGCATAAGATTTTTTAGCTCTAGGCCTCCTGGCCTCCAAAATGACATCCATCACAGCTGTAGTGAGAGGTGTGCTTTGTATGACTACATTATCTGCCATGCTGCCAGATTTAAGGTCTTGAGTTGGCTGTGCAGGATCTGTTTTGTTGGGACAGAAGATGAGGAATTTGAGGTAAGGTCCGGGCTGGGCACAGAGACAAATTCCTTAGGACTGGATACCAGTACTGGTGGGGCCAGTCTGGGGCAATCAGTATCATTCTTGACTTCTCTTGTCTGACCTTTAGAAGTACCTTGGGGAGGAGAGGCAGTGGAGGAAAGGCATATACTGTTAAGTTTTCCAGCTGAAAGATAGGGCATCCACTTAACATGCTTGTCTGTGATGACTCCTTGTGCAGAATCTCTTTTATTTTATTTTTTATTTAACATTTGTTGACCGGGAAAGTCCGACTAGGTTCCACAGATTCTGTTTTCAGCAGAGGCCAGGGGAGAAATGCTCCAGAAGCATGTCTTTAGAATGTGGGAGGAAACCAGAGTACCCAGAGGAAACCCAAGCGAACCCAGTGAGAACATGCAAACTCCACACAGAAGGAGTTTAGTAGTTGCTCAGTCTTTCTGAAAGCTTTGGTTCTGTTCAAATAGAAGCGTAGGTAGTTAGCTGGCAGTTTTGAGGAGAGACAAATAGGTCTATGTACGGGCGTCCCCATTTCCTTGTTATCATGTTGAAGACTTGTGGATCCAATTTCCACTCATGGGGATCCATGAAGTTTCTGCTTAGTCTGCCAGAGTATTTATCTTTCCTGGCAGGAATTGTGCCTGCAGATGTACTTGGTAAGTCAATGCTGTGTCCCACAAAGTCATGGCTAGTCTGCAGAGGGGGTAAGAATGAGTGCCTCCCTGCTTGTTTATATACCACATGACCGTAGTATTGTCTGCCTTTATCAGTAGTTGTCCCAGATGAAGTAGGTCCTTGAAAGCTGTCAGGGCATTCTGAACAGCTAGCATCTCTTTTTGATTGATATGTAGATGCATTTGATTGGCGGACCATGTGCCTTGAATACATCTTCCTGCCATGTGGGCCCCCCTCAGGCATAATCTGATGCATCTGTTGTTAATGTCTGCCTGGCTGGGGGTAAGGTGAATGGCTGTCCCTTGTTCTGGTGACAGGCCTTCGCCCACCATCAAAACCTCCTGTTGCAGGCAGGGAATGAGAGTAATTATTGTTTCCAGGCTGTGGCAATGCTGAGTCCAAACACTTTTTAGGTATCATTGAAGTTTGCTCATATGCAGTCTTGCATATGGAATTAGTAGAATGCAGGATGCCATGAAGCCCAAAGCCTGCAGTATTTTTCTTGCATATAACTGGGCCTTTGTTGCCAAGAGTTTGAAATAGGTAGTCAGTTGCCTTTGTCTGGTGTGAGATAAGCCATCTGGGCAGTTGTATTTAAGCTTGCACCCAGGAATATTATCTCTTGAGAGGTTACTAGTTTTGATTTCTGTTCATTGACTGTGTACCCTAGGCATGGTAGTAATCTCTTTACAAATGCCAGATGCTGTAGTAGAATGTCCTTGTTCTCTGCTTGTATGAGGCAGTCACCCAAGTAAGGATATATTTGTATTCCTCTTTGTCTGCAGAATGCAATTACTGGTGCCAGGCACTTTGTGAAGACCCTGGGTGCACTAGATAAGCCAAAGGGCAGTGCAGAGAATTGGTAGTGCATTGAGCAAGCTTTGAATCTGAGGTATCTTCTGCATGTTTGTCTGATTGGGACATGCAGGTATGCCTCTTATGTCTAAAGTCACAAGCCAAGCCTTCTTGCCCAGCATGGGCAGAAGCTGCTGTAAAGTCAACATTTTGAATTTTGGTATATCCAGATATGCGTTTAGAATAGATAGGTCCAGTATTGGTCTCTAGGCTTTGTCCTTTCTGGGTACCAAGAACAGTCTTGAATAAAATCCTTGTCCCTGCTCTTGCTCTGGTACTTGTTGAATGGCCCTCATGTCCATGAGGGATGAGACTTGTTATTGTGCCTCTGCCCATTGTTTTTTTTGGTAGGTCTTGCCAACAGTTTGCCCTTGGCAGGATATGAAAGTGAAACTTGTAGCCCTGTAACACTATGTCTAAGACCCATTTGTTCTGGGTTATGTGCCAATTTTGAGAAAAAAAAGTGCTAGTTTTCCACCTAAAGCTGCCAGAAGTTAAGTGCTTGGTGCAGGCAGGGGGAAGTCATTGGGACCGTTTCCTGTAAGGCTGTGATTTATCTTCTCCACTTTTGGAGGTAGAAGCACCCCACTGTTTAGACCTGTATGAACCTTGGGGCTGGGATCTGCCTCTTGGGCGCCTGTATCTGCCCCTTTGTGGTCTGACACTGGAAAGGACCAATTCTTTGTAGGCCAGTGTCTGCTAAATCTTGGAGGCTGTACCTGTAAGAAATCCTTGACTGTTTGCATAGATTTAGCTTTGTCCTCCATTTTCTTTAACACCTCTTCTGCTTTAACACCAAACAAGGTATCATGCTGTAATGGAGCATCTAATAATTTTGCTTTAACATGATCTGGTAGATTTTGTTCCTTTAACCAAGCATGCCTCCTAATGACAGAACCCGTGACGGCGGCCCTGCAGGAGGCCTCCAAAGAATGAAAACCACATTGCAAAGTATGCTTTCTAACTTGCTCAGCTGCATGTAATAAATCTTGCATTTCTTTGTTTTCTGCACATTCAGAATTTATCATTTTCTGTTTAAGCAGTGGCATAACATATTGCTGATATTTGAGCATACGAAACTGGAAATTTAAAGCACTTACAGCCAAAATAGCAGAAGTGTAAAGTTAATGTAAAGTTAATCTTTTTTTCCCATCTGTCCACAGCCCTAGAATCCCTGTCAGAGGGGGTAGGGTTTTATTGCAGTGGAAGCCTTGACCCCTTTGGGACCCTGAGAGATAGTTTCAGGGTCAGCAGCAGGGTTGTGTGAAAACAAATTGGAAGCCGACCACCACAATAAATGGAACAAATATTTAATATAAACAGACAAGTGCTTTCACGTGTGCCAAGACACGCTTCTTCAGATCCTTACAACTAACAGTTTAAAATTCAAATATATATATAGGCATTCCTAAAGCAATCAATTAATTAATCTAATTAAACCAATCCTAAACATGTGTTTAAAATCATTCAATGGAAAGAGACAGTGCAATAGTAGATGCTGCTGCTTGTATCAAGAGATAAACAGTTCAAGAATTTTTTAAAAACAGTTGTTAAACAATAATGACAGACTAGAAAACAATATATCTTATAAAACTCTTATGCATTCATCTCATATATATATATGAAAATATAAATTCTGAAAACTATGTATCAAATATAACCTGTAAATATGTAGTACATGTGCAAAGATGCTAATATTAAGTGGGTGCTATAATGCCAAATCCTGTAAAACATTGGCATGGTGTTACTATACTTATCAAAACCTGACATATATTAAACAAACCATCAGCTGTTATAAAGGCATGGCATATATTTAAATCCGAATGTCAATATGAATAACAATATAAATATGTAAATATATGAATGTATACATTTTTATAAATTATTCTATAAATAAATATGAATATATAAATACAAATGTGAATGAATAAATATGTATAAAGGGTTTTTGAAAAGGAATTTATGAGAGTCAGGGACCCTGTAGTACCTGTCCGGCTTAACAGGAGCTGGAGGTAAGGAGTCAGGGGTCAGACTGGACTCTGAAAATACATCATCTACAATGTCTAACACAGGTGGAATAGCTAGGGGCCTGTGTTGTGGGAGTAAAAGGAAGTCTCTGCGCATTTTCTTAGATTCTGAATAATCTTGGCTCTCCCAGTGGAAATGTTCCCTCATGGTACATACGGTTTCCCCAAAAGAGTAATCTTCAGGAAGAGAGGCTGAAGGGATAGATTCTTCAGCATCAGAATCCTCATAGGGAGGGAAGAGAGTATTCCTGATCAGAAGAGGAATCAGAAGAAATGGAAACCTGATCTGAAGATTCATATTCTGTCTCTTGCATAGGCCTTTTATCAGGAGGGAGATGGGAACACCTGATCAAAGTAATTAAGTCTTCTGCCATTTTCAGCATCTGTTTTTTGGGCATGGAGGCCTGACCATGAGGCTGTTGTACTTGTTTCTTTGTCTTTAAAAGGTGCTTTCGTCTTTGCCTTTGTAGCTGGAGTCACTTTAATGAATAATTGAGTAGGTCTGAAAACACAGTCAGAAGCCGATGCCTGTTCAGCGGCTCTGGACCCATCTGAGGGAATTGTTTCCGAAGGTCCAATACCCTGAGTTCCCAGCGGCCTAGTCGACTCCACGTGGGAGTCTGTAGCGGGCGTCAAGGGTTGCGAAAGCGCCTCACTGAGAACCGGCGAACCAGCGACTGGCTTAGAGGAAGCCTCGTCATCGGTTTTGGACCTTGGATGCCTGTCCTTTTCTTTCTCTTTGCGCTTCTTGTGACGTCAGGGAAGAGGCGACAGCAATCGATGCCGGACCTAGACTTTGGAACTCAGGCCGACTGAGGGTAGCCTGCCAACCAAGTGTAATGACTGCAACAGTGAAACACAAAGAACATCAACAAGGAAGAAAGGTGACAAAAAGAAAAAAGGGGCCAGGAGGGAGGGAAACCAGGACTGCAACAATGAAGACACTTCAACATCTACATTTATGGTACATGTACACAACTGTACTATGTTCTTCATGTTTCACTGTTGCAGTCATCACATTTGGGTAGATTCCCAAAGCTGAGGAAATGGGTGGAGGCAGTCAAGGAAGCTAGGGGCTGGCTAGCATGCCTTGCAAGACTGCAGAGGCAAAACCTGCCTTGAATTTAGAAGAGAGAGGCAGGTGGTAATGTTTGGTAAAGGTGTTCAGGTGGCGGCCTTCAGGATGTCCCTGGTGGGGACTCCTCTGAGAAATGCTGCAGAGGTGGGGCCTGCTCTGGTAGAGATGGTCCTGACCCCCTTGGGGGGAGGCTTGCCATGCTGTTTGTAGCAGAAATGGATACAGTGTGCTATCCATTTGGAAATGGTTTGTTGGGAGATGGCTTTGCCCTCTGCCCCTGAAGCAAAGCTAACCAGCAGTTGATCAGATTTTCTTAAGGGTTTAGTCCTGTCCATATAGTATCCGAGTTGTCTGTGCACATCTAGAGTGCAGAATCCTTTCCCCCTTGTTTTGAAGGTTAGGAAAGAAGATGGGCAAATGGATGGATTTGTTGAGAGCCACACTGGATACCACTTTGGGCATGAAGGATGGATTAGTTCTGAGGGATACCTTGTCTGCATGGAAGATGATGAAGGGTTCCACTGCCATGAGTGTGTGCAGCTCAGAGACTCTTCCGGCTGAAGTGATGGCCAGGAGGAAGGCGGTCTTCCAGGAGAGAAATTTTAGCTCTGCAGAAGAAGCTGGTTTGAATGGAGACAGGGGTAGCTTTTCAAAGACAAAGTTAAGGTCCCAAGTTGGTGGTGGCGCCCTTCTGGGGTGCCTCAAGTTGTTAGCCCCTCTGAGGAACTGCTTGATCAGTGGGTGTGAAAAAAAGAGGCTGCTCAGTGGGAAAATAAGCAGAAATAGCAGAGGCATAAATTAATTTTTATAGAGAAGAAAGAGAGACCACTGTGTACTAGGTGAGCAAAATAATCCATGATGAGAGGGATGGAGGGCTGTGCCGTTTTCGCCCCCTTAGCCTGGATCCAGGTGCAGAACCTTTTCCATTTATCTGCATAATACTTTCTGGTGCTAGGGCGTCTGGCCTCTCTGATAACATCCAGCACCTGTTTACTGAGGGCGGCAGATTGGTCAGGGGTCAGGTTATAAGCCAAGCTGACAAATTCAGTGTCTGCAATTGGGGGTACATTACTTCTTCCCTCTGGATTAGGAGGTTGGGAATCTGAGGAAGATTCCATGGGGACAGTGGAGACAGGCTGCGCAGCAAGGTGTACCAGTGCTGTCTGGAGCTATGAGAATGGTCCTTGGTTTTTCCTCCCTTATTTTGATCAGTACCTTGGGAATGAGAGGTAGGGGAGGAAAGGCATAGACAGAGAGGTTTACCCAGGGGAAAGACAGGGCATCTACTTTCCATGCCATGCACTGATGCTCCCTGGTGCAGAATTTGCCGAGCTTATGGTTGGGTGTGGGAGACAAAGAGGTCGAATTCCGAGGTTCTCCATTTCTTTTGAGCTGCCACTCATGAGGGCTAACAATTTTCTGCTTAATTGGCCTGCCAGGGAGTGGAGAGCCTGGCAGGTATTATGCTAACAGGTGTAGATGCATGGAAGAGGCTGTGAACCAAAGGGTCACTGCCAGCCTGCACAGCGGGTAGGAGTGAGTGCCTCCCTGCTTGTTGATGTACCACATCACTGTGGTGGTGTCTGTTTTGATCAGGAGAACCCCGGGAGAGAGAAGGGGATTGAAAGCTATCAAGGCCTGCTGCACAGCCATCATCTCTTTTAGAATGATTTGCAGGGGTAGTTGCTGGGGGTTCCATTAGCCCTGTATACACCGGCCGTGCAGGTGTATACCCTAAGCGTAGTCTGATGCGTCTGTGGGGAGGGTCTGGGCAGCAGGGTGTGAGGAAAAGGGCAGTCCCTTGTGTGAGCAGACTGCTGCCCACCAAAGAAATTCCTTCCTCAGGCAAAGAATGATAAGTAAGAGAGTTTCCAGATCTTGAGTGTTGACACCAAAGGCTCTTTAGGTACCAATGAAGTTTCCTCATATGCAGTCTGGCATATGGAGTAAGGAGTATGCAAGATGCCATGAACCAGAGAGCTTGCAGGATTTCCCTAGCAAAAAGCTGGGGCCTGGTGGCCAGTTGAGAGAAGTAAGCTGACAGGAAAAGTACAGTTGTGTACCTACCATAAATGTAGATGTTCGAGTGTATTCACTGTTGCAGTCATTACTCTTGGGTTATCCTGCTGGCAGGCTACCCGCAGTCGGCCTGAATTTCAAAGACCTGGTCCGGCGTCGGTTGCTGTCGCCTTTTCACCGACGTCAGTGTGCCAGGGGTATATAAGATGCAGCCGACGCCATTTTCTTCAGTTTTTCTTGCCCCAGATGTTAGGTGCCCCCAAAAGTGTAGGCTAAAAACATTGCTTAAAAAAAGCATGCACTAAAATAAACAATACCTTCATCTACAAGCAAATACACCACATAGGTTGTATAGAATAGAGAAGTACAGATAAGTCCCAGCAAAGAAAGGGGGATGGTGGGTAACCTGGACTGCAAAAGTGAATACACTCGAACATCTACATTTATGGTAGGTACACAACTGTACTATGTTCGTGTTTCACTGTTGCAGTCATTACACTTGGGTTGAATCCCAAAGCTGAGGTTGGGTGGCTGGGTCTAAATAGAATTAGGAGTGGCTATGAGGCCCTGCAGAACTGCAGTGGCAAAGCCTGCTCTGGATTTAGAGTAAAGAGGTAAGTGGTAGTGCTTGGTAAAAGTGTGCATTGAACTCCAAGTTGCAACTTCCAAAATTTCCTTGGCTGGTACTCCCTCTGAGAAAAGCTGCTGATGTGGCTGCTGCCCTGGTTGAATGTGGCCTAATGCCCTTAGGCACTGATTTGCCATGTTGTGCATAGCAGAAACAAAAGCAGTGCCCTATCCATTTTGAAACAGTCTGCTTTGAGATAGCCTTTCCTTGTGATCCTGCAGCATATGCCACTAAAAGTTGCTCAGTCTTTCTGAAAGCTTTAGTTTTGTCCAAGTAGAAGTGTAGCTTGTCTGTGTATGTCCAAAGAATGCAGAAGTCTCTCCCCTTTATTCTGGGGATTTGGATAAAAAGTAGGCAAATGAATGGTTTAAGAGCCACACTGAATACTACCTTTGGCATAAATGTTGGGTTTGTCCTAAGAGAAACCCTGTCCGGATGGAAAAT
This sequence comes from Protopterus annectens, assembly GCF_019279795.1. NCBI lineage: Eukaryota > Metazoa > Chordata > Ceratodontiformes > Protopteridae > Protopterus > Protopterus annectens. The sequence goes on from NC_056737.1 coordinate 931,496,785, forward strand.
GATAAAAGGTTCCACTGCCATTAATGCCTGTAACTCTATGAGACTCTTCTTGCTGAAGTTATTGCTAGGAGCAGAGCTGTTTTCCATAAGAATTTTATCTTGGCTGTATTGGCTGGCTCAAAAGGAGGCAGTGTGAGCTTTTCCAAAACATAATTGAGGTCCCATGTAGGTATCCGTGCTCTCCTTGGGGGTCTTATGTTTTTGGCCCCTCTGAGGTACTGCCTTAGCAGTGGATTTGAAGAAATAGGTGGTTCCGTATTGTAATGAGCTGAAATGGCAGAGGCATGGATCTTAATTGATGAGAAGGATAGGCCTTTATCCAGCATCTCAGTTAGGTATTGTAAAATCTGAGGAATATTTGGAACAAGCGGGTTAATTCCTTGTGCCCAATTCCAAGCACAGAAGATTTTCTGGTGCTGGGCCTCCTAGCTTCCAAAATAACATCCATAACTGCTTTAGAGAGAGGTATGTTCGGAGCGGTTATATTATTCGCCATGCAGCCAGATTTAAGGTTTTGAGTTGGCTGTGCAGGATCTGATGGTTTTTGTTGGGTCAGAAGATGAGGAATTTGAGGTAAAGTCCAGGCTGGGCCTTGAGACAAGCTCTTTAGGATTGGGTACCAGTGCTGGCGTGGCCAGTCTGGGGCAATCAGAATCATTTTTGGCTTCTCTTGTCTGACCTTTAGGAGTACCTTGGGGAGGAGAGGCAGTGGAGGAAAGGCATATACTGTCAGGGTTTTACAGCTGAATGATAGAGCAACCACCTTCCATGCCTGCGTGTGATAGGTCCTTGTGCAGAATGTCTGTAGTTGGCAGTTGTGAGGGGAGGCAAATAGATCTATGTCTGGGCATCCCCATTTCCTTGTTATCATACTGAAGACTTGTGGATCTAGTTTCCACTCTTGAGGGTCCATGAGGTTTCTGCTTAGTTCGTCTGCCAGAGTATTTGTCTTTCCTGGCAGGAATTGTGCTTGCAGATGCACTTGATAGGTCAATGCTGTGTTCCACAAAGTCATGGCTTGCCTGCAGAGGGGGTAGGAATGTGTGCCCCCTTGCTTGTTTATGTACCACATGACTGTAGTATTGTCCGTCCTTAGCAGTAGTTGTCCTAGATGGAGTAGATCCTTGAAGGCCGTCAGGGCATTCTGCACAGCTAGCATCTCTTTCCGATTGATATGAAGATGCATTTGGCTTGCGGGCCATGTGCCCTGAATACATCTTCTTGCCATGTGTGCCCCCCAGGCATAATTCGATGTATCTATTGTTAGAGTCTGCCTGGCTGTGGGTAAAGTGAATGTCTGTCCCTTGTTGTGGTGACAGGCCAGTGCCCACCATCGAAACTCCTGTTGCAGGCAGGGAATTAGGGTAATTAATGTTTCCAAGCTGTGGCAATGTTGAGTCCAAACACTTTTTAGATATCATTGTAGCTTCCTCATATGCAGTCTTGCATATGGAATTAGTAGAATGCAGGATGCTATGAAGCCCAAAGCCTGCAAAATTTTTCTTGCAGGTAACTGGATTTTTGTTGCCATATTTTCGAAGTAAGAAGTCAGTTGCCTTTGTTTGTCTGGCGTGAGATAAGCCATCTGGGCAGTTGTATTTAAGCTTGCACCAAGTAATATTATCTCTTGAGAGGGTACTAGTTTTGATTTCTTTTCATTTAGTGTGTACCCTAGGCAAATTAGTAATCTTTTTACAAACGCCAGATGCTTTAGTAGAATGTCCTTGCTCTCTGCTTGAATAAGGCAGTCGTCCAAGTAGGGATATATTTGAACTACTCTGTCTGCAAAATGCAATTACTGGTGCCAGGCATTTTGTGAAGACCCTGGGCGCAGTAGATAAGCCAAAGGGCAGTGCAGAGAATTGGTAGTGCATTGAGCCAACTATGAATCTGAGGCATCTTCTGCAAGATTGTCTGACTGAGACATGCAGGTATGCCTCTTTGAGGTCCAAAGTTATGAGCCAAGCCTTCTTGCCTAGCATGGGCAGAAGTTGGTGCAGTGTCAGCATTTTGAATTTTGGAACGTCCAGAAAAGTATTTAGAACAGACAGGTCCAGTATTAGTCTCCATGCTTTGTCCTTTCTGGGTACCAAGAAAAGCCTTGAGTAAAAGCCTTGTCCCTGCTCTTGCTGTGGTACTCGCTGAATAGCCCACATGTCCGTGAGAGATGAAATTTGCTTTTGTGCCTCTGCCCATTGATTGTGTGGCAGGTCTGGCATACCTTTTGCCTTTGGAAGGGTGTGAAAGTGGAACCTGTAGCCCTGAGAAACAATATTCAGTACCCATTTGTCCTAGGTGATCATGTGCCAATTTTGTGAGAAAAGTGCTAGCTTTCCCTCTAAGGGTGCTGCCAAAAGATAAGTGCTTGGCATTGGCAGTGGGAAGTCATTGGGATTGTTTCCTATATGGTTGTGATTCGTCTTCTCCGCTTTTGGAGGCAGAAGTACCCATTGTTTAGGCCTGTATGAGCCTTGGGGCTGAGATCTGCCTCTTTGTGGCCTGTCTGACACTGGAAAGGACCAATTTTTAGAAGGCCAGTTCCTGCTAAATCTGGGTGGCTGAACCTGTAAGAAATCCTTTACTGTCTGCATAGATTTCGCTTTATCCTCCATTTTCTTTAACACCTCTTATGCCTTAACACCAAACAAAGTATCATGCTGTAATGCAGCATCCAATAATTTTGCTTCAACATGATCAGGCAGACTCTGTTCCTTTAACCAAGCATGCCTTCGAATGACAGAGCCTGTAACTGCGGCCCTGCAAGAGGCCTCTAGTGAATCAAAACCACATTGCAAAGTATGCTTTCCCACTTGTTCAGCTGCATGCAATAAATCCTGCATTTCCTTGTTTTCAGGACATTCAGAGTTTGTCAGCATTTTCTGTTTTAGCAGAGACATTAGGTATTGCTGATATTTAAGCATATGAAACTGGCAATTTAAAGCCCTTACAGCTAAAGTAGCAGAAGTGTAAACTTTTTCCCCCCATCTGTCCAGTGCTCTAGAATCCCTATCAGAGGGAACAGGGTTTTTTGCAGTGGAAGCCTTTACCCCTTTGGAACCCTGACATATAGTTTCTGGGTCAGCAGCAGGGTTTTTATGAAGAAATTTATGTGAATCTGGAACCCTGTAGTACCTATCTGGCTTAGCTGGTGCAAGGGGTAAAGAATCAGGAGACAGACTGGACTCTGAAAATACATCATCTACAATGTCTAGTACAGGTGGAATAGCAAGAGGTCTGTGTTGAGGCAATAAAAGAAAATCTCTGAGCCTTTTCTTAGATTCTGAATAATCTTGGCTCTCCCAGTGGAAATACTCCCTCATGGTGTGCAGGGTTTCCCCAAAAGAATAGCCCTCAGGAAGAGAGGCTGAAGGGATAGATTCTTCAGCATCAGAGTCCTCATAGGGAGGAAGAGAGTATTTCTGTTCTGAAGAGGAGTCAGATGAAATGGAAACCTAATCAGAGAAACCATATTCAGTGTCTTGCCTAGGCCTTTTATCAGGAGGGGGATGGGAACCCCTGATCAAAGTAATTAGGTCTTCGGCCATTTTGAGCATCTGCTTCTTAGGTATGGATGTCTGTCCAGGAGAATGCTGTACTTGTTTCTTTGTCTTTAAAGCTGTTTTAGTCTTTGTCTTGGATGCTGAAGTTGGCCTGATATAAAGCTATGTAGGTCTGAAAACACCCTCAGAAGCTGATGCCTGCACAGTGGCTCCTGACGCATCTGAGGGATTAGTTTCCACAGGCCCAATACCTTGAGTTTCCAGAGGCCTAGTTGTCTCCACGTGGGAGTCGGAGGCGGCCTGTGGCTCTGAGGTAGCGGGTGTCAGGGGCTGCGAAAGCGCCTCACTGAGAAACGGCGACTGGCCTAGAGGAGACTTTGTTGTCGGTTTTGGACCTCGGATGCCTGTTCTTTTCTTTTTCCTTGCGCTTTTTATGAACTCCGGTCGTCGGCTGTTCCGACGGCATTATATAGTTAAACCTTCAGCCAAAGTAATGAAATGCAAAATTGTACAGACACTTAATAGTGCGTTGGTTAAATCTAGCACAAAACCGACAACAAGCAACGTCGTGGTCAGAGCCTAGGCAAGGAATACAGTAAAAATGAAAATCCTTATGAGGCATTTGCTTCCCACAAGAAATACAATTGTTAACTTTTTCTGACATCGGTCTAGAGCAAGAAAAAAGTTTCCCCAATGGGGTATTTAGCTTTATTGAAGACTTCAGATCTGAAATTCAATTTCGAAAATCTCAGGAGTCGGTCGACCAGCACTTGCGAACTGCTTTTGCTTCAGGCACCGCGCGGCAAGAAAGACTGAAGAAAATGGTGTTGGCTGCATCTTATATACCCCTGGCGCACTGACGTCAGGGAAGAGGCGACAGCAACCGACACCGGACCAGGACTTTGGAATTCAGGCCGACTGCGGGTAGCCTGCCAGCAGGATAACCCAAGTATAATGACTGCAACAGTGAAACACTATGAACATCTTGCAACCTGCACAGCATGTAATAATTTTTATATTGGTAAGATAAACAGAATTCTTAAAGACTGCATTTGTGAGCACATTTATGATCTCTCCAAGAAAGACAAAAATAATGCTTTGTGTAAACGTGTTTTAAGTGCTGGGACTACACAAATTTAAATTTCTTGTATTACAGCTATTGAACAAGAGCATTAGGGGAGGACTGAATTTTTAGAAACTAAATGGATCCTAAAATGCAAAGTGATGAGGGAAAAGGTTTGAATGAGTATGTTCCCTTAAGACCTCTGCTCTGGTCACGTGATCTGAAAAGGTAACTTCAGAATCTTTGCATCTTTAAATAATCTCAAACACTGTTAATTAGACCTGATGAAGCTCCAGGACTGGAGTGAAAGCCCTGATGTGTTTTACTTGTTTTATTCTGCTGTTTTTGTTTTACTAACTCTCATTAAAAGTATTTTATTTTATCTGCATCTGCAGTGTTTGACTGGCTACTCTTGCATTGAATATTTTTATTTGTAGTCTGTCTTCATCGGTTTGGCTTAGTTTTCTTCAAAATTACATACATGTATTATGCATACTTGTTCTTGTATAGGGACTTGAACCTGTCACCCCAAGACTCCCCTAAAAATGAGCCAGTGTTTCAGTGGGACAACTTAACTAACAAATTTTTTAAAAAAAAACTACGCAAAAATGCTATTAAAAAAAGCTGTGTAGGTGAAATGGAGCAATTACTAGACAGCACTGTTTAAGGAAAATGAGATCTCTTATCAGTTAAGGGACATCAGTGATTTTCTTTCACTTTCTGCAATGACTTGCCTCTTTTCAGGGGGCGCCCAAGGTGGTTAAATACTTGTTGCATCTTTTCTAGTGTATGCATTGACCAATTATCATGCAGCTGCACAAGAAGGGAAAATGAACACAGGCTCTAATATCTGTGGCATGTGCATGATCAGCATATCTGCATCTTCTTTAAGAACTTTGGTTTCTTCACACTGGTTGACTGGCTGCCCTGAACTGTCCATATTTTGTTTACCATGCTTTGTGGCTCAGACATACCTGAAAAATGTCCAAGAAAAAATAATTTTAATTACCAATGAAAAATGAACAATCCTTCTACCACAAGCAGAGACTACACTTGGGAAGTCATTACATAAACAAAACAGCTCCCAAGTCCAATTAACCAATATAAAACATTTACAATACTTACAGACGCAGATCAGTTGGCAAGCCATTCAAGGTTAGTTTCTCTGCAGTGTGTCCAAGTTCTGAGACAGGCTCAGGTTTCCAGTGATCCTGAACTGTATATAAAGGTGGTGTCTGAGAATGAATGTGTGAATGAATACTTAGAAGATTCATGCTAAAAGCAACAAAAACAGAAAAAGTCATGTAACAGTTTAAAGAGGTAATAGTTGAAAATGCTCTAGCTAACCATGCATTCATACAGGATTCATTCAAAATGATATCAGATAAGCAGCAAAGGCTTTCCTCAGGGGGTCCAATAAATACTTGATAAATTAACTGGACAACTGACATCAGTAATTAAAAAATCCAAAATGAACAAACACTGCTACAAGAATATTAGAATTTGTTGCAGTTTGTGCATAAACTGTGCGTGTTTGGGGGGGTGGGGTGGATTTGCTCACTCGGAGACACCAGAGATACAAAATGTAGGCCACAGAGATGAATATTGCATGACTGACCTAATGATTATATATTTCAGGAGCCATTTCAAATGTTAAGCTCTACATGTTATACAGTGTCCAAAAGACATACATATACACAAACAAATGATATAATTTATATATCTACAGTAATACATTAAAACATAAGGTCTTCCCCTCTTGTTCTCGCCCTCTTTTATTTACAAGGACCTCAAATTACTATGAATACTGGACTACAACAATCAAGCCAGTGGGTTACTCATTTAACATCATGTGCTTATCTTAAATATTTTTTCCAATTCAGTCAAAAAAAGGTACTAAACTTGGGAAATGAGGAAAGGTTAACTTTCAACTGCATATGTGAGGCAACAGCAAGATTCACCAAAAAGAAAATTCTGCTTAATTCATAAAAGCAAAGTACATGAGGAAGAACACAAACAACACTGATCATAGCTTTGTATTAATCTAAGAAATTTTATAGTTCTGAGTTCATAAATATATTAAACTCAAAAGACCAGCACTGTTTATAAATTTTCTTCTACAATACTGCAGCTCAGAACAGATGGTAATCTAAATGCCTAGATTTTGACTGCACCCAAGTGCTCAGTAATAAATTATTACAAGGTCTACGTAGCACACAACACAGGAAAGAAAACGGTTTACATTATTTTCTGTCAAGTGCTTCCTTTAGGACCACTATTTTATTATTGGTCTGTTTTCTTACAAGGGATGTACATATTAACAAGTGTTAATAACGATCAGTGCCTGTATTTTACATTCTACAAATGCAACAGAGCACCACGTTCTGAAACTGAACAGCCATAAAGATAACTTGGATCAGAGGGTGACATCTGTCAGTATTCTGGGGGGGAAAAAAAAAAAAAAAAAAAACGAGTAAAATGGGTTTAATTGATTTAACACTATTAAATCACATCTATCGGATACTACATGATTTCTATACAGCTGTACGATACAATTATACAAAATGTGTCAACATTAAAGAATACAACCAAATTAAGATAACAAACCAAGTCTATGTAACTTTTGTACAAGAAAGTATGCATGTGGAACAGTAACTGCCAGTTTCAAGAATAAAATCTATTACAAGCAAAGAATTTAACCTCCAAAAAATGTAATCACACTTAACATTACTAGGCATATCCCCAGGAAGTGTACAATATGCACACTTGGAAAATACAAAATTAAAAAAAAATCTGTAAGCAACAAGTGAGCTTCATATTTATAAAGTGAATACAAGTCCAACTGTAGAACAGCTGATAAAATGTCTTCTGAAATGCATGTTCATGAAATATTGTTCTTGCCAAGACCATATCATATAAAACTCTGGTATGGTCTGAAAAGTTGACTTTTACCAGGCGAGTCAAAAGCATCCTATCGTCACCATTAAGTTCTTGTTTACCACTTTTATCAAAACAAGTCTCATGTAGGATTCAATATTTAAAATTCTCTTCTAGAAACAATATACAAAGAGAGGGTCACTGTTAAGTCCAATCACAATCCCATAAGATGCCCTTTTCAAGGACCTGGTTCTCCTCAAAGGATCATCACTGGTTGTTTTTGGCTTTAGCATGTGTTAAAATGTGAGATTTTAGATTTGTTGACTGGGCAAATTTCTTATTACAGCCATCAAATGGGCAAACATAGGGTCGATCTCCCGTGTGAATTCGTACATGAGTGCGTAAATTGAAGTCCAATGAGAACCGCTTTCCACAACCTTCGAATGTACACTGGGGGGGAAAAAAGTCTCGATGAGAACATTTCTGAACAGCAAATTTCTGAGGCAATTATGACAACACATTGCTAACATTTTAACCAGCTCACACAATCATTTAAAGTTAATTAAACCTTGCAAAAGAGGCGCTTTTTAAATACACAAACACAAGTGAGTAATGTGCCTTATAACTGCTCTAAAATCATGTTGTCAAATTATTCAAAAATCAAGAAAGCATACCTTTTCTATGGATCCAAACTACCCAGAATACACACAAATAATTGGAAAGGCACAGAATGCCTGTCACAACGTCTATATACCCCAAACAAATCTGATTGGTTACTCCTTTTGAACAGTTCCACAGTGGCCATCAGCTGTAACTTTATTCAGCAGGTCATATTCAAGTGCTGAAAAAGAATAGCTGTGCAAGAACTTACCATAACCTTAGATGTCCTTCTCTTCCATGTTGCAGTATTCATAACAGTAGGGAGTTCCGTCCAGTATACCAAAGTCTTTGCTGCTGGAGGGTGTGTGTGACATCCCTCGCCAGGCCATAAACCGACGTAGGGAATAAAGGTGACGTCTGCACCTACCCTCCTCAGAACGAACGGTCACATACAGTAGTACTCCAGTGGGTAAGAAGGGTCCCAAGGGAGCCCTTAGAATTACATGTAGGCTAGAGTCAGGGTAGCAGGTAGTTTGTGTTTAGTGAAGAGACTGGGGGATAGAAGGGTTCTGTCCCCACAAGTCAGAATGGTATGTTAGATGGCAAAGGTAGAGGGGCAGGTGGGAGGGACTAAATACTGCAACATGGAAGAGAAGGACATCTAAGGTTATGGTAAGTTCTTACACAACTATTCTATGTCCTTCTATTCACATGTTGCAGTACAGCATTCATAACAATAGGGAGAGTACCAGAGCTTTAAGGTATGATTCTGGGTGGAGGACTGGGTTTCCTGGTCAATGAGTCCTTGGGAGGACGGACCTGGCAAACCCTGCTCTAGCTCTAGAGACTAGGTCCAGTTTGTAATGGTTGGTAAAGGTGTGAACAGAAGTCCAAGTGGCAGGTTCCAGGATGGAAGCGTAGTCAATTCCTTTGAAAAAGGTAGCTGAGGAAGCAGCTGCCCTGGTAGAGTGAGGTTTGACTTGACTGTGCAGGGATTTTCCATGGTAAGAAAAGCATAAAGTAATGGATTTGGAAATCCATGAAGAAATGGTCTGCTTGGAGACTGCCTTCCCTACAGCTCTGGGGAGGAAGATGATGAAAAGTTGCTCCAACTTTCTGATAGGCTTGGTTTTGTCTAACTAATACCTCAGTTGTCTGCGGACATCCAATGAATGGAGAGTCCTTTCTTAGGGATTTTGTGGTTGAGGGTAGAAAATCGGTAGGTTAATGGTCTGGTTTAGTGAGAGTTCATTAACAAGTTTAGGCATGAAGGAAGGGTTGGTCTTGAGAGCAACTCTGTCCTTGTGGAAAATAAGATAAGGAGAGGTAGCCATGAGGGGTTGTATCTCCGATACCCACCTGGCGGATGTAAGGGCCACTAGAACTATTTTCAGTGTGCATAGCTTCAGGGATACTGAATGAGCCGGTTCAAATGGTGGCAATGTAAGTTCTTCTAGTACGAAGTTCAAGTCCCAAGGGGGAGGGATAGGTTTCCTGGGAGGCCTGATGTGAAGAACCCCTTTGAGGAAAAGTTAGATCTCCAGTCTGGAAGCCAGAGGAGGGGAGATAGGCAGACCGGCAGAGATGGCAGACAAATGCACTTTGATGAGTATGTTACTTCCGAGTGAAGTAGCTCACACAAATAGGAAAGGACCATAGGTATGGAGGTAGTAAGAGGGTCCTGGTTTTTCCATTTACACCAGTAGCAGAATCTGTTCCATTTGGATACATAGTTTCTCCTGGTACTAGGTTTTCTGGCCTTCTCTAGAACATTGAGTATGCCCTCCGAGTATAGGTGTCTGCAGGGGATCAAAACCCTATCACCCATAAGGCTGATTTCAGATTGTTCACCTGAGGGTGTAGTAGGGATCCCCTGTCCTGTGCGAGCAGATATTTGTTGAGATAACCTGTGGTTACTGCCCTTGGCTAGTAGGTGTAGGAGGGGAAACCAATGCTGTCGGCCAAAACGGGATCACCAGTAGGATTTTTGGGTTGTCCCTCTTTATTTTCAGGAGGACTTTCTCCATTAAGGTGAAGGGTGGGAAAGCATTGAGGTACATTTCCTCCCAAGAAAAGGAGGTGTCCACTTTCTACGCTTGTGGATGCGGATTCCTTGTGTAAAATTCGGGCATCTGTTCTGGGCGGAGGCAAAAAGATCTGCTTGTGGAATACCCCACCTGTGGATTATGTGCAGGAATACTTCCCTGTGAAGCATCCATTTGTGACTGGGAGCTGAAGTTCTGCTCAGGAAGTCTGCCATAACATTCTCTGTTGAAGGAATATAAATAGCTATCAGATGAATGTGGACAGATAATGCTAGGTTCCAGATCTGGATTGCCAGGCTGCACAGGGGGTAGGACTTTGTTCCCCCCTGCTTGTTTATGTACCACAGGACAGTCATATTGTCTGTGATTACTTTCCGGGTTCCTGGCTGAGGGGCTAATTTGAAGGTAAGTAGGGCCAACAGTACAGCCCTCATTTCTTCGATGTTGATGTGGTCCTTGTGTCGGACCATGTGGGTATGCACAGAGTTGTTTTTGGTTTACAAGTAGCAATGCCCCCCACCACAAGTCGGAAGCATCTGTGGAAACCTGCTGGAGAAGTGCTGGGACATGAAGGTGGATCCCTTGGTTGAGGTGAAGAGCTGATATCCACCACTGGAGTTCCTTCTTCAAACATGGAAGGGAGAGGGGTGTCCAGGGGCTGGGAGTGTTAGGCTCCATAAGTTTTTCAGGACCCACTGTATTTTTCGCATGTGAAGTTTTGCTAAAGGCAACATGGGTACGAGTGATGCCTTGTGGCCTAAACCTCTTAAAAATTCTCGAGCTGGCAAGGAAGTGTGGGAGAGGAGTTTTTGAAAGTATAGACAAAGGTGTAGGATTATTTTATCTGGAATGAAGGCTTTCATTTTGTCTATTCTGATCCTGCATCCCAGGAAAACCAGGTCTTGAGACGGGGATCAGGTGAGATGTTTTTGTAGTTTATGGAGAACCCTGAGTTAGGGTGGAGATCATCTGTTGTAGATGTAGTAGTAGAACTTGGCGGCCTTGATTAAGAATGCGCAGGTCGTCCAGGTATGGGCATATCTGAATACCCAGAGCCCTGCATTGAGCAATGACGGGAGCCAAGCACTTCATGAACACTCGGGGAACACTGGAAAGTCCAAAGGGCAAGGCAGAGAATTGCAAATGGCAACAGCTTATTGCAAATCTGAGGTGGTACTTGTAATCTGGGTGGATAGGGATATGCAGGTAGGCATCCTTCAAATCCAGGGGTACCATGAAAGCCTGAATTGGAATGAGTGGTAAGAGCAGGGGTAAGGTAATCATTTTGAAACTGGGAACATTGAGAAAGAGGTTTAGAAAAGGTAAGTCTAGGATTGGCCTCCAAGGGCCGTCCTTCCTTGGTATCAGAAACATTCTGGAGTAGAATCCCATGTTTGTTTGATGGCATGGTACCTGTTCTATGCTACCTTGAGCTAGAAGTTGTTGAATGATAGGTGGAAAAAGGTGGGTTTGGCTTGCAGGTGGTTGAGGGATACCACAAAAGGTGACAATGATGGAGAGAAAGTACAGTTGTGTACACTTACCATAAATGTAGATGTTCAAGTGTATTCACTGTTGCAGTCCTAACCAATGGGTTATCCGGCTCCCGGAAGCCCTTGATCGGCCAGAATATCAAAGGCAAGTAAAAATGATGTCGGCTGTCCGCTGAAAAGGACGTCAGGGCGTCCGATACAAAAGGAGGCAGCCGACGTCACTTCCTCAGTCTTTCTTATCATAACTGCCAGAAGCCCCCAGAAAACAAGGCTTAAACCAAAATTAGCCTGTACCTTAGAAAAAGAGAAAAGAGGGAAGGAGGGAGGGAAAGCAGGACTGCAACAGTGAATACACTTGAACATCTACATTTACGGTAAGTGTACACAACTGTACTATGTTCACCGTGTTTCATTGCTGCAGTCCTAACCAATGAGTTGATTACCAAAGGCCAGAGAAAAGGGAGGAGGAACCAACAGAATCAAGAATTGGAGATAATGCTCTGCAGAACAGCAGTGGCAAACCCTGCCCTGACTCTAGAAAACAAAGGCAAATTACAATGTTTTGTGAAAGTGTGAACAAAAGACCATGTGGCAGCCTCCAAAAGTTCTTTAGTACGGACAGTCCTTAAAAAGGCTGCAGAAGTGGAAGCTGCTCTAGTTGAGTGGGTCCTAATCTCTTGAGGAGGAACCTTGCCATGAAAGGAACAACAAAAAGTAATACAATGAGCAATCAATTTAGAAATGGTTTGCTTAGAAATAGCCTTGCCCTGGGCTCCAGGGGCAAAGCTGACCAATAGCTGTGCTGATTTTCGAAGGTCTTAAACAGAGTTGTCTATGCACATCAAGAGGATGTAGGATCCTTTCACCTCTACTTCGAGGATTAGGAAAGAAGGTAGGAAGGTTTATGGACTGATTAAGAGTCAAGCTAGAAACTACCTTAGGCATAAAGGAGGAGTTGATTCTCAGAGAGACTACCTGCATGGAAAATAAGAAAAGGCTCCACAGCCATCAAAGCATGCAGCTCCGAAACCCTCCTTGCTGAAGTTATAGCCAAGAGGAAAGGCAGTCTTCCACGAGAGGAACTTTAAATCTGCAGTGGCAGCTGGCTCAAAAGGAGGAAGAGTGACTTTCTCTAGAACAAAATTAAGATCCCAGGCTGGAGTAGGCACCCTTCTGGGAGGTTTTAAGTTGCAAGCACCTCTGAGAAACATTTTCATCAGAGGATGAGAGAAAATGGGTTGTTCAAAAGAACAATGAGCAGAAATGGCTGAAGCATGGATCTTGATAGAGGAAAAAGAAAGACCACCCTGAAGCAAATCAGCCAGGTATTCCAGGATCAGAGGAAGGGTAGGCTGAGAAGAAGATTCCCCCTCTAGCCTGCATCCAAAGACAGGATCTTTCCCATTTGCCAGCATAAGACTTCCTAACGCTAGGCCTCCTGGCCTCCCTCAACACGTCAACCACCTGCTGGGAAAGGAAAGAAGAAAAGGATTGAGTCATACATTGAGCCATGCTGCCAAATGGAGAGACTGAAGATGAGGATGTAGAATGTTTCCCCCTTCCTGAACAAGAAGATCTGGCTTCAGAAAAATATGCCAGGGAGGAAATTGGGAGAGACTGCGAAGCAGTGGATACCAATGCTGCCTGGGCCAGTCCAGAGCTATGAGAATAGTCCATTGTCGTTCATCCCTGATCTTCAATAATACTCTAGGAAGAGGAGGGAAGGCATAAACTGACAGAAGCATCCAAGGGAAGGACAGAGCATCCACTCTCCAGGCTCTGCTGTGATGCTGTCTGGTGCAAAAAAAAGAGGTAGAAGATGGTTGTCTGGAGAGGCGAGATCATCCACTTGAGGAGTGCCCCAACGTTGAATGATGCTGTAAAAAAAAAAAACTGCTCTGTTCAGCTGCCACTCGTGAGGATCCAGGGTCTGTGTGCTCAACTAGTCTGCCAAAACATTGAGCCTTCCTGGAAGAAACTGAGCTAGGAGATGCAGGCCCAGGGATGCTGCTATGGACCAAAGACTCATGCTCTGTCTGCACAGGAGGTAAGAATGAATCCCTCCCTGCTTGTTGATGTACCACATGACTGTGGTGTTGTCTGTCCTGACAAGAAGGGTCCCTGGAGAAAGAAGATGCTTGAAAGCTAGTAAGGCCTGCTGGACTGCCATCAACTCCTTCAAATTTATGTACAGGTGCATCTGCTGGGCATTCCAACTTCTTTGTATGCATCTGCCATCGAGTGAGCTCCCCAGGTGTAGTCCAATGGGTCTGCGGTAAGAACTTGAGTGGCCAGGGGTGGGCACAAAGGCATGCCTTTGTTCTGTAGACAGGCTGTTGCCCACCATAGAAACTCTGTCCGCAGACATGGAAGCAGAGGAATTATCACATCCAGGTCCTGTGTGTGTGTTGACACCAAGTGTTCTTGAGGTACCACTGCAATTTCCTCATATGCAGCTTTGCATATGGAATCATGAGAATGCAAGAGGCCATTAATCCCAGAGCTTGCAGGTATTTCCTTGCAGGGAGCTGGGACAGGCATGCCAAGCCCTTGAAGTAAACTGAAAGAGTTGTCTACTTCTCCTGGGTGAGACATATCATCTGGGTGGCTGTGTTCAGACTTGCTGCTCCCAGGAATGTTATCTCTTTGGATGGCACCATTTTTGATTTTTCCACGTTGAGTGTGTAATCCAGGGAAGAGAGAAGAGTCTTTACAAATTCTAGATCCTTTGCTGTTCCTAAGAATTTGCTTGCATTAGACAATCGTCCAAGTATGGATAAATCTGAATTTTCTTTTGTCTGCAAAAAAGCAATGACTGGAGCCAAGCACTTTGTGAAAACTCTGGGAGCAGTAGATAAGCCAAAGGGCAGTGCAGGGAATTGATAATGTTGCCTGCCCACCCTGAAACGAAGGTATTGCCTGCAACTTTCCTCGATAGCAATGTGCAGATAAGCTTCTTTGAGATCCAATGTTACCAGCCAGGAATCCTTTTCTAACATTGGCAGTAACTGATGCAGAGTGAGCATTTTGAACTTTGGAATTATCAATAAAGAGTTCAGGATGGATAGATCTAGGATAGGACGCCAGGTGCCTTCTTTTTTTGGAACTAGGAAAAGTCTGGAATAAAAACCCTGGCGTATCTGCTGAGCAGGAACTGATTCTATTGCTCCCAGATGCAACAGACACAAAATTTACTTTTCTACTTCTGCCCTTTGGTTTGGAGGAGCATCCCGGAATCCTTTGGGTACTAGAAAGGTGTGGAAAAAAACTTGTGCCCTAGGGACACAGTTCTGAGTATCCATTTCTCGTCCGTGAAGGCAGCCCAAACATTTGTAAAAAGGGCCAACTTTCCCCCTAAAGGACTCTCCGGGCAGGCAAGAACAGGCAGAAGTTGGACAGAGTCATTGAGAATGTTTAGACTGAGATGTAGGATTACAACTTCCCGCACTGGAAGAGGACGCCTGCCAACACTTAGACCTTTGATGGGTAGCCACCTGTTTCCTAGAAGATGTGCAACCTCTAGTCCTAGAACGGCTCTGTCTGCTGCTGGTATCCGGGAATGTCCAACTCTTAGAAGGGTAATCCAGCGTGGCAAGAAAAGCTGATGTAATGGCGTCGGCTGCATGTTTTAAACCCCTGACGTCATGGATGAGGTGACAGCATCTGACACAGAAATCCCAAGACTCTGGTATTCGGGCCGACTGAGGGCTACCTGCAGGCAGATAACCCAAGTGTGATGACTGCAACAGTGAAACACTAAGAACATCATCCAGTGCTGTCTTGGCCAGTAGGGAATCACCAGCAAGATTTTTGGTTTGTCCTGCTGTATTTTCAGCAGCACCTTTTGAAATGGAGGGAAGGGGGGGCATACAGAAATTTCCCCTTCCAAGGAATTGAGAAGGTATCTGTTGCCAGTGCCTTGGGGTCTGGTGTCCTGGTGCAAAAGTCAGGTAGTTGCCTATTGGTGGAGGAGGCAAACAGGTCTATTTGAGGTGCACCCCACCTGTGGACCAGATCCAGGAAGACCTCTCTGAGAAGCATTCATTCGTGGTTGTTTGTGATGGTTGTGCTGAGATAGTCTGCCTGGATGTCGTGGAGGAAGGGGATGCAAACTGCCTGCAAGATAATCCCCTGTGAAGAGGCTAGCTCCCATACAAGTAGAGCTAGTCTGTAAAGGAGGTAGGACTAGGTCCCTCTCCCTGTCTGTTGAGATACCAGAGGACAGTGGTATTTGTCCGCAAGAATCTTTAGCGGGCCTGGATGGAGGTAAGGTAGGAATGCTTGCAGAGCTAGGAAGACCGCCCTCATCTCTCTGACACTGATGTGCTCCAGTGAGTGTGAGATTGGCCACACACCTTGCACATGTCTTCTGCCCAAAGCGGCTCCCCAACCCAGATCTGAAGCATCTGTATGCATGATCTGTGTGGGTGGGGGTGGCTGGAGAGGCAGTCCTGGGTCGTTGGCCACTTATAACAGCCACCACTGAATTTTTTTTTTTCAAACAAGGTTGGAAGGGGACCCTGAATTCCAGGTGGTGAGACTGTTGGTTCCAGACTGACCGAAGATATCACTGTAGCTTCCTCATGTGCAGTCTTGCTAGGGGGAGCATGGGAATGGTGGCTGCCATGTAACCCAGGAGTCTTAGACACTGTCTGGCTGTCAGTTTTGATGCTTGGAGGACGCAGAGCAGGTGGTCTGTGAAGTAAACTAACTTGTCTGGTGGCAGGAAGACCTTCATGAGGTCTGTGCGAATCCTGCACCCCAGGAAGACAATGTCCCGAGTGGGCTCCAGGTGAAATTTTTGGTAATTTGTCTGAAATCCTAGAGAATGCAACAGGGTCGGAAGAAACTGAGCATGAAGAGCTAAGGTCTTCAGATTGTCTAGCTGAATTAGCAGGTCGTCCAATTAGGGTGATATTTGGATTCCCTGTGTCCAGCAGTAGGTAGCGACTGGAGCCATAAATTTTGTGAAGACCCTGGGTGCAGTGGAAAGCCCAAAGGTCAAAGCTGAAAACTGAAAGTGGGATGACCCCACTAAAAATCTTAGGTAATTCCTGAATGTTGGCTTTATTGGGATGTACAAATAAGCATCCTGTATGTCTACGGTTGCCAAGAACCCTTGGGGCATGAGCAGGGGGAAGAAGTTGGGGAGACTGAACATTCTGAAGGTGGGGGACCTTTAGGAAAGGGTTGAGAAGCGAGAGATTTAGTACAGGTCTCCTCGGTCCTTCCTTCCTTGGTACCAGAAAAATTCTTGAGTAAAAGCCTCTTCTTTTTCCTTCCAGAGGCACTGCTTCTATGGTGTCTTGAGTCAGCAATGTTTGCAATACAGGCTGCAGAAGGTGGAGCTGACTGGTGGGTGGCTGAGGAATGCCTTTTCATTCAGGAGGGGAGATCCCGGACATGAAGTAGCCATTCTGAGTGATGGAACAGACCCATTTGTCTGAGGTGATGAGGGACCACACAGGAAGATAGTAAGAGGCGCAGGAAGACAGGGGTAGAGAGGTGGGGGGTGGTGGTGGTAAGACTGGCATGTAGTCAGACACTACCTGCCCTGTCTTGAAAGGGAGGCCTCTGGCTGGGGGGCTGGAGAAGCTCTAGCCAGAGGGGGCTGCTTTCTAGGAGGTATCCTGGTGTTAGTGGGGGCCATAGGTTGAGACTGTTTTCTTATGAACCGAGTCTTGGCAGGGTAGTTCCTGTGGAACTTAGGAATGGGTGAGACTAGCAGGTGTTTTAGGTCAGTTCAGTCAGTTTGGCCCTGAAACCAGCAGGGGGAGGCTGAAGGCGTAGCCAAGAGTATCTCCTTAAAGCAGAAGCTGATGCAGCTGACCTAGCTGAGGCTTCAACTGCATCATAATTAGAAGTTATGTACTCACCATAACGTTCCATCTGAGTAGGTGTATTCATTTGTCTGCAACCTGTGGGTTATGGATCCGATATCGGATCCGAACCGGCATAGTTTTCCAGCTATGGATCCAAGCTCTCAGCTCCTCCCCTCACCCATAATGCCCTGCTCTACCCTCATGACCTCAGATCGAGTTTGCCAAAGCAACAATACCCTCAAAAGGGTAACAAGTAATATGCAGGAAACTGAAAGGCCAGGGGGATAGGAGGGCGGGATGGTTGCAGACAAATGAATACACCTACTCAGATGGAACGTTATGGTGAGTACATAACTTCTAAATCTGAAGTAGGATATTCATTTGTCTGCAACCTGTGGGACAGAGTCCCCAGCTACCTGAATCTTGGGCGGCCATCATGGAAGGATATTCCGGAGCACCGCGGAGCCAAAGGATGCTCTACCCCTAGATGCAAGATCCAACTTATAGTGAGAAATAAATGTATGAGATGAAGCCCACGTAGCTGCTGCACAAATATCATCTAGAGGAATCCTAGCCTTGAAGGCTGCTGAGGTAGATACTGACCGGGTTGAATGGGCATGAACACCCTCCGGTGCGGGCCTTCCTGACGCTTGATAAGCCAATAAAATGCACTGTGAAATCCAGCAGGACAGAGAAACTTTGGAAATTGGCTTGCCCAAATTGAATTTTGCAAAGGAAATAAACAGCTGGTCGGATTGCCTATGACCAGCTGTCCTGTTGAGATAAAATCTTAGTTGCCTGTGAACATCTAGTGAGTGTAGCCTATATTCACCTTTGTTTTCATACTTAGGAAGAAAACAGGGAGGTTAATGGATTGATTGATGTTTGCTTCAGAAGCAATTTTAGGAAGGAAGGACGGGTTGGTCCTGAGGGAGACACGGTCCGGATAAAAAACCAAGTAAGGAGGTTTAGCTGATAAAGCTTGAAGTTCAGAAACTCTCTTGGCTGATGTAATGGCTACCAAAAGGCTGTCTTGTAAGACAAGAATTTGAGGTCCACTGTAGCTGGCTCGAAGGGGAGCGGTCAAGGCCTGTAGGACCCAAGAAAGGTCACAACGAGAAGCTGCTTGCTTTATAGGGAACCTGAGAAGGAAAGTACCCTTAAGAAAAGTTTTGCACAATTTGGCTGACATAAGAGGATTAGACTCTTGACCAATGTGATAGTGAGAAATTGCCGCCAGTTGAACTTTGACTGTGGAACTGCTGGCACCATCATTAAAGAGAGAGGTTAGAAAATCAAGCACTACGGGAGAGGAACCGTGAAGGGATCTAGGCCTTGCCGCTCCGCCACACAGAGAAACGTTTCCATTTGCTTGTAAACCTTTCTAGTGGATGGTTTATGAGCCGCCACCAAAATAGCCTTTACCGGTGAAGAAATACCGGGAGTCCTTATCAAGAGTGGAACTGGAGCAGCCAAGCGGTCAGCTTCAGGCTGTCCAGGTTCGGAGGAGGAATGCAGGATGGATGGGATATCAGATCCGAATGGGATCTAGAATCCAAGGAGGATTCACCGAGTGAGACCTTAGGAAGGGGAACCAGATCTGTCGAGGCCAGAACGGAGCAATGAGAATCATTCTGCAACCCACGCGAGAGGCTTTCTGAAGAACTTGCAGCATCAGAGGCAAGGGTGGATAGGCATACAGAAGACCGGGTGGCCAAGCATGCACCAGAGCGTCTCTTGGGGTACCTCCGGGAGGAGGTATTAGAGCGAAAAAACTGTCGCACTTGGTGTTTGAGGGAGAAGCAAACAGATCGCATGAAGGGGTTCCCCACCGTGCGAATATGCGTTCCGCTACTTGACAATTGAGAGACCACTCGTAAGGGGTCAAAATGGTGCGACTGAGCTTGTCCGCTAGGATGTTGGACCGACCCGGAATGTGCGTTGCTATGAGAAAGCGATTGGTGGAGATTGCCCATTCCCAAACTCTCATGGCCTCTCGACAAAGAGGGTAAGACCTTGTTCCCCCTTGCTTGTTGATGTACCAGACAACAGACATATTGTCCGATTGAATCGCAATTGTTCCCAAGGGAAGAAAGTCCTGAAGTGCTAGCAACGCTAAGAGCACTGCTCTCATCTCTAGAACATTGATATGCAGTAAGGTCTCTGAATCGTTCCACGTGCCTTGGACTGTCCGGCCAAAGTGCCCCCCCCACCCGAGGCGGGAGGCGTCCGTGGTCACCGTGGCGAGAGGGGGAGAAGCACAAAATGAGCGACCCTCGTGGAGATCCGGGGAGTGGAGCCACCACAAGAGGGACCGCTTGCAAGCCTTGCTGATCGCTATGGGATGATGCATGGGGAGAGCAAGGTATGACCACTGTACTAAGAGCGTCCACTGTAGAATGCGCATATTGAGCCTGGCAAGAGGAAGAAGTGCTATCGACGAAGCCATGGACCCTAGAGCCCTCAGGACCAACTCCGCTGGAACAGAACATGAATGGAGAATGGCCCGCACCTGGAGCTGCAGATTTAGAACTCTGTCCGCAGTGAGGAAGGCTCGTAAACTCCTTGTGTCTAGTCTGGCCCCTATGAAATCTAAGAGCTGAGTGGGTGCCAGGTTGGACTTGTTTGTATTTATTGTGATGCCCAGAAATGGAGCAAGATGGAGAAAGGAGTCTCGCGCCGAGAGAAGTAGATGCCTTGTTGGGGCGGTAAGGAGCCAGTCGTCCAGGTAGGGAAAGACCTGCACCCCCTGAAGCCTCAGGTGGGCCGCTACCACTGCTAGTACTTTGGTACACACCCTGGGGCTGTGGTGAGACCAAAGGGAAGGACCCGAACTGGTAGTGACTGGCTCCCAGCCGAAGCGGAGAAACCTCCTGGAGCGTCTGTCCATTAGGATGTGGTAGTCTGCGTCCTTGAGATCTATCGAGCACATCCAGTGGCCTTCTCCCAGAAGGGGAGAACAGATTGTAGAGTGACCATTCGAATTTTTCTTTGGGGACTGCCAGATTCAGGAGAGAGAGGTCTAGGATTGGTCTTAGTTCCCCGTCTTTTTGGCACTAAAAGAACCTGGAGTAGAACCCTGATCCGATCTGGTCTGGGGAACGGGCTGGATGGCTCTTTTCTCTAGCAGATGGCCAATTTCTGCCAAAGCGGCCTCCCTTTGACCGGGTGGTACGTCTGGGAGGGACTTCATCTTTGGAAGGTGAAGGAAAGGAATGCGATATCCCTTTTATATTTTTTGGTGTACCCAGAGGTCCTCTGTTATGGTCTCCCATGCCGCTAGGTGCCCGAACGTCCCCGACTGCCTCCAGAGTAGAGCAGTCGGGCAACCTCAGGGTTGCTGCGCGGGCCGTTCAGAGAAAGGTTCCCTGGACCCGAAGTTTCTGGGAGCCCCTCTGCCTCTAGGGCGGCGTCCTCCCTGTCCTCCTCTGCCACGGAAGGACTGGTTGTCCGGAGCAGGCTGGGACTGCTGCGACTTCGGAACCACATCTTCTTCTGACCCTTTTGGTTCCTAGAATAGGGCCTCTGGGGTGCAGAGAAGCGGATTCCGACGGCAGACAGCGTCTTCCCGTCCTTCTCGCTCTGGGTCAACGTCTCGCGAACGGTCTTGCCAAACAGAGCAGAACCATCAAAGGCGTTAAGCGACGCCTTGAAGGGCTCAGAAAAATCGCAGTGGCGGAGCCAGGCCTGACGTCTAGTGACCAGTCCTGTCCCCGCAGCTCTAGCGGCGCCCTCCGTAGCATGGGAGAGTAGCCGCATAGAAGTATTTATGACTGACCTAAGAGTGGCCATTTTGGTGGAGTGCAGAGCTCTGTCCTCCTCCGAAATGGACTCGGGGGGATGCAGCGTACTCCTTAATAAGGTCTCGCTGCATCCGAATAACATGTGCCAAATAGTTCAGCGCCCTTACCGAGAAGGTCGCCGAACTGAACATCCGCTTCCCCAAGCGGTCCATCATCCGAGACTCCTTGCTCGGTGGGTGGACTGAGGACTCTCCTGAGCCAGTTCCCTCTTTGTGGCCGCCGCCATCAACATGGCATCTACAGGAGGCCCCTTACTCCAATGGGTCCTGTCAGAAGGCGGGCTAAGGATTTTATCAGGTCTTTTGGGAATTGGCTCCACGGTGTCCGGTTCCTTCCACGCCCTGGTGGTAATAAGGTCCACCAGGGGTCGGCAGGGGGACACCCAAGAGGTAGACGGGCCCGTTTGAATGCCTCCAAGAACACGGACTCGTCCGAGGAAGACTTGGGGCAGACCACCCCCTGATACGGAGTATTTCCATGATGTCTCCGAAGGAGACATCCTCGGGGTGACCGTGGGGAGCCTTCCCTTCCTCCAAGTCCGTGTCTTCAGTGAGAGACTCAGGAGTCTATGTGCCTCCTTTTGCGTATCCTTGCGAGGAGCCTCCTCTGGGGGCTGTCAGAGGAGTCCTCCCATGCAGCAATTTGCTCCATGGGAGCAACTTGGGCCACAGAAACGGGCTGTCCCAAGGGCCGGATGGTGGAAGCCTGGCCCAGTGCAGAGGGAGCGCGGCACGGAGCCGAAGCAAGTGCCCGGGGTCCGGAGACCCTCAACAGAGCCCTCTCCACTACATCAAAAGCCGAAGGGGAGGCGAGCTCGAGCAAAGGATGCGACAATCGGCTCCCCTCGGATCCGAAGAGTGGATCGGAGCCGGCGCCGGCACTCTGATCCGAAGGGACAGTGCGCTCCGACACAGACGGCGCCAAAGGAGCACTGATCCCCGGATCCGGCTCGGATCCAGGCTCCGAGAGATCGGGTCCGACGCACTTTTCGAGGCATGGTCGGATCCGGTACCAAGTACTATCGGCTCCGACCTCCCCGGCTCGGCTGCTCGGCTCCAGTTGCTCGAACCCGGGAAGCGGGTCGGAGAAGGAGCAATAGGCTTGAAAAAGGGTGTTGAGCTCCCCCCCGGAGGGGGGGGAGGCAAGAGCACTCCCATCTGCATCTGGGCCTGGATGAACCTTCGCATCATCCGGTCCAGATCAGCAACCTGAGAGCTATGGGTAGATCTCGACGAGGCTACCGAGGTAGGCCTGGAATGCCTCCTCGATAGCCTCGACGGAGATCGGGTCTCCTCCTCCTCAGGACCCGGTGAGAAGCACACAGGTGACCGGAGCCGAGAAGGAGGAGACCGCACCAACAAGGAAGCCGGGGGAGAAGCCCGCTTGGCTGGCGGGGCCGAAACAGAGGTCTCGGCCCGCCGCTTGTGGTGCTTCTCCCTCCGGTCCTTTTTAGATGCATCCCTCTCCTGTCCTGAAGCGGGAGTTTGAGTCCCAGGAGCAGGAGGGGGTGCTACAGAGGGAACAGCTGCAGCCGCAGGAGTCCCCGAAGGAGCGGGGGTCGGAGCCGAGTCCGGCGGTAAAAGACCCGCCAAGACCAGCTTGGACCTCCGCTCCCTCAGTGCCCTGGGGTTGAACCCTGCACAAATGGAACAACCAGATGTGAGGTGTTCAACCCCAAGACACTTAACACACCGAGTGTGGCCATCAGCCGGTGAGAGCTTATGGCCACACTCGGAGCATTTAGAGAAAATTGACTTAGGCTGTTCAGCCATAGTCACTAAAGCTAACCAAAAGTTACAGAAGTAACTTAAAACAATAAAGAAGCACACAGGCCTCACACACACTCTACGTACCAGCGAGGGGAGGGGATAAAATATACTACTGAAAATTAAATTAAACTAAAAACAGTCAATAATAATAGGAAACCTACAACTTTCACACAAAAAAGGTTAAAGAAAGCAAAAATATTCTATTCTTGAACAAGAAAAAACCACTTAGCTGAGAGCTATGAGAACCACATCCAGTTACCAGCGCGGCAAACAAGATCTGAGGTCATGAGGGTAGAGCAGGGCATTATGGGTGAGGGGAGGAGCTGAGAGCTTGGATCCATAGCTGGAAAACTATGCCGGTTCGGATCCGATATCGGATCCATAACCCACAGGTTGCAGACAAATGAATATCCTACTTCAGATCTACACCTTATGGAGTGTCTGTTCACCTGAGAGGCGAGAGCTAGGAGGGAAGACAGGGAGGCTTTGGCTGCACAATCTGGGATGTCGGCTAAGTCCTCGGATGCTTTTTCCAGCAGGGCTAAGGAATATTTGGCTACGTGAGCCTGGTAGTTGGTGGTTCTGAAGGCCAGACTAGCAGAAGTATAAATCTTCTTGCCCAGATGCTCCACTGTCTTGCTGTCCTTGTCAGCTAGGAGAATAGTAGTAGTGGGCAGCAGTTTGGAAGCCCTATCAGTGGAGATGGGGATAGTGGCAGGATCAGCTGGAGGGCACTTTATCAGAAACTTCTCTGTTTCTGGGACTTTGTACAGTCTACCAGCCCTGCGTGGGGCTGGAAGCTGTGAGTCAGGGTTAAGGGATGCTGCAGAAAAGGCATCCAGAAAGGCCGGCAGAATAGGAGGCACAGCTGAAGGGCTGGGAGTGTCCATCTGTATGTCATAGAATCTCTTCTGTACTTCAGTCATGGCAGTGGATTCCTACTTGAAGTGGTCTTTCATTTTACTAACAGTCTCTCTGAAGGTTAAATCCTCTGCTGGGGGAGTTAGGGTCAATGGGGGAGCCATAGCCCAGTGGAGAAGAGATCTGAGAAGTGCAGGAGAGGGAGTCCTCTCAGGAGGAGTCTGAAAGTTTCCCTTAGTCTCTCCTGGTAGTGTCCAAGGTCAGAGGCCTAAGGCTCAGGAGTGGAGGGACAATGGTAGAGCTTCCTACTGAAGTCGGGCGTACGGCCATAAAGGCATTGAAGAGACTGGCTGAAGGCTTGCCAATCGGGCATGCTTTCAGGCAGTGGAGAAATAGGTCTTCTCTTTTTTCTTTAAGGGCCTAGATGGCGTCCGGGTAGAAGGCGGCTTTGGGTCAAGGGGTGGACGGGATTGGTGGAATCCGACGGGCCTACTGAGAGAGCTGGACCCCCCCCCCCCCAGCATCTGGAGCAGATGCCTGTAGTGCCTCTACGGATGTGCCACAACTGTACTATGTTCTTCGTGTTTCACTGTTGCAGTCATCACTTGCGGGAAGATTCCCAAAGCTGAAAGGTAGGGTGGTAGGACTGCAGTTAAGGAACTGGAGAATACGCTTGTATTGCTTTAAATGGAAGCTACAATGCCTGGCAGGACTGCTGAAGCAAAGCCTGCCCTAGATTTGGAAATAGTAGCCAGCTGGTAGTGCTTTGTGAAGGTGTGGACAGATGTCCAAATGGCAGCTTCCAGAATGTCCCTGGTAGGGACGCTTCTGAGGAAGTCAGTGGAAGCTGATGCTGCCCTGGTAGAATGGGTTCTGACTGATTTGGGAGGTATCTTTCCATGAAAAGTGTAGCAGAAATGGATGCAGTATGACATCCATTTGGAAGTGGTCTGTTTGGATATAGGTTTCCCCGACAGAAAGGTCTGGGGGGGGCTGAAGGAATGGATTCCTCATCATCTGAATCCTCAAAGGCTGTCAGGAGCTGTTGTTCAGTGTCTGAGTCTAGAAATTCAGAGTCCTCAGACTGCGACTCAAAGTAATTCAGGTGAATGATCCCTTTTTCTTTCAGGTGGGGTAGCTGGAGCAGACTGGTTACCCCTGATGAGGGCAATTAAATCTTTGGCCATTCTAAGTAACTGTTGACACTGGGCAGGGTGGGTGGAAGGAAACTGGTGACTGGGCACCAAAGGGGCTCTTCTAGAAGTGGCCTTGCTCTTGGGCCTCAGAGATTTGATGGGTCTAGTGCTTTTTACAGGTGGTGTGGCTGTCTAAGCCTGCCAGTCACCCGAAAAGCCTCCTCGGAAGCCGGTGCCTGCAAAGTGGCTCTGGATCCAACCGAGGTGCTGGAGACTGTTACAATAGTCGAAGGAGCCTGATCTGGCAGTGTACCGGACTTAGAAGGTTCTCGGTAGAAGCCTGCGATGGCTCTACAACTGTCATCAGGGGCTGTGAATGCACCTCACTGAGTTCTGCTGAACTAGTGGAAGAAGACTGGCTGACTTCTGATTTGTGTCTGTGGGCCTAACCTTCTGAGGTCTGTCTCTCTCCTTATCTTTTCTCTTTTTGAGAATTTAGACAGTCGACTGACCGACAGATGCCACTTTGCGTGAGTAGCTAACCTCCTGGAAATGCCTAGCTACAAAATCAGCTCTTCTACGGATGGTTCTAGCATTAAATAAGGCACAGAACTGACAAGCGGGGAAGTCAAGGTCTGGGACTAGACAAGTTACACAGAGATTATGAAAGTCTCTGTGTGGTATTTGTTTTCCACAACGGAGACAGTTATTTACTTTTTCAGACATTGGTTAAGTACAAGAAAAAGGACCCCCAACAGGGGACTTAGTTTTAGTAGTATCCTCCCTCACTCTGGCAAAGGGCGACCGATGCACTTTCAAATTGCTTCTGCTTCAGGCTCCACGGCAAGAAAGACTGATATAATGGCGTCGCCTGCCTCCCTTTATAGCACTGACGACCTGATGTCAGTCTCGGGCGACCTGCAGCTGACACAGAAAGGAAATCCTTTACTCAGCAGGGATAACCCACAAGGGATGACTGCAACAGTGAAACACGAAGAACATCACCTGGTGTACGACTGGCGGATGAAAAGTTCTGAGGGCTGGTGTGCACGGACGTCACTTTTATGACCCACGTTCCCGCTGCCATGTCAGATGCCCGACCCACTCAGAGACTGAAAAACTTTGGAATACTGGCTGGACGTACGTGAAAGGATGAATGGTAAACCCACTTGTATTATACTGCAACAGTGGAATAGAAGGACATCAGCTCCGTCAAACACTGGAATTTCCAATCACCACTGAGATTCAGTAAGAGTATCCAAAACATCTTCCCTGACCAGAATTTGTGGAATCCCTTTAGGGCCCGCCGATATGATCAACTGCAGTTCCCACTTGACGACTGGAGCAGACACCTGCACAGCCTCAGAGGACGTGCAAAAAGAAGGATCCATGCTGGCTAATGATGTGGTCACGGCAGAGGAATCCTATGTAGACACCAGACAGCTTACAGAGCTTCCACCTGCTTCAAGATGGACATTCAGTGGAAGCTGGACAGCCAAAGAATCCGGCAAAACTTTCTTGGCCTTCTTGCTTAACAGGATCCTGGGGTTAGGAG
Source organism: Protopterus annectens (assembly GCF_019279795.1). Taxonomy (NCBI): domain Eukaryota; kingdom Metazoa; phylum Chordata; order Ceratodontiformes; family Protopteridae; genus Protopterus; species Protopterus annectens. The sequence goes on from NC_056737.1 coordinate 931,523,309, forward strand.
AGTCTGCCATGCTACTTCGGGCTAACAGTTTAAACCTCGAGTTCTCAATATAGATGGCCAGGGAGGATAAGTGACTTCTAAGAGTTTTGGGTACAAAGACTTTGCAAATGCTACAAGACATATGGTCGTGGGAAACATCCAAGCAAAAAAGACAGTCTGTGACCATCCTTACGTTGAATTTGCCTCCCACACCATTTTCCCTTCTTGGATGACATGAACTCTAGGTAACTAAAAAGTAACAAGACCAAAGAAGAATAAAAATTACCCCAACAGGGCACTTATTTGACAGCTATGTATTCAGCACAGCAAAAGAACTTCCAGACAGGTGAGTGATGATGATATTCAGACTGGCAGCACGTAGTTCTGGGTAACTGCGGCTGTATGTCACCTTTATGCCCTACATCCACAGTATGGGAAGCATACGTGACGTATGGTAAATGCAAGATCTAAAGGCTTTGGTATACTGGCCAGAAGTTGGGCTATCCTTGGCAGGAGACCCTCACTGTTTAGAATACTTCAATTGTAATATACAAAGACATCTTGGGTATATGAAATATCCTAAATACCCCATGCTTTAACTTAACTTGTCTCTCTCATCCCACTGCAAGAATTTATGTAATAGATGGAACAAACAAATTCAGAACTTAAAGGTGCATTCAAAATTTTGGCTTTAAATCGGAGTAGTTCTGATTATGTAACCAAGCATACGGTCTTAGAAGCAGCAGTGTATCTGTATACTCAAGCACACTTCTCAAAGCATGTTTCAAAACCTGAGTCAAATCAAACTATTTCACTCGTATAAAACTCTGCAGCTAAGGATGCAGCAAAATCATCTTCCACGTATAGCCTTGATAATTTAACATTCTAAAGGCTACATTACTAGAAACATCCTTCTGTCCTGAAGATAGAACAGTTGTGTAAAATCTTACCATAACCACAGATGTCCTCTCTTCACTGCTGCAGCATTCTTAACCTGAGGGATCTCCCACCTGAAGGCGATCAGACGTCAGCCAGTATACAAGTCTTGTACTACTGTAGGGCATGTGGGACATCGCTCGTAGGCTGCTGTCGGACGTAGGCCATAAATGCGGCATACACATATACCATCTTCAGAAAGTACAGTTGTGTACACTTACCATAAATGTAGATGTTAGAGTGTATTATCACACTTGGGTTATCTGCCTGCAGGTAGCCCTCAGTCTGCCCTAATATCAGAGTCTTGGGATTTCTGCGTCGGATGCTGTCACCTCATCCATGACGTCAGGGGTATAAAACATGCAGCCGTCGCCATTACATCAGTTTTTCTTGACCCAGATCTCAGGAGCCCCCAAAATAGGAAGCAATCAAATGGTGTGGAACACCTCCAAAAAAAGTAAATACCATTTTCATAAGGTATTGCCAAAAAAAGAGGATAGGTAGAAAGTATAGAAAGAGGGAGGGCAACCAGGACTGCAACAGTGAATACACTCCAACATCTACATTTATGGTAAATGTACACAACTGTACTATGTTCTTCATGTTTCACTGTTGCAGTCATCACACTTTGGTTGATCCCCAAAGCTGAGGAAGGGTGGAGGCGGTCAAGAAGTAGTAGGGCTGGCTAGCAGGCCTTGTAAGACTGCTGTGGCAAATCCAGCTCTGGATTTAGAAAAGATAGGTAAGTGGTAATGCTTGGTGAAGGTATGTACAGAACTCCAGGTTGCAGCTTCTAGGATGTCCTTGGTAGGGACTCCCCTGAGAAAAGCTGTAGAGGTTGAGTTAGCCCTATTGGAATGAGGCCTGATCCCCTGTGGGGTAGGTTTTCCATGGTGTTTATAGCAGAAATGGACGCAGTGTGCTATCCATTACGAAATGGTTTCGAAATAGCCTTGCCCTCTGCCCCTGTAGCAAAGCTGACTAGCAGCTGGTCAGATTTTCTGAAAGGTTTAGTCCTGTTCAAGGTAAAACCTGAGGTGTCTGTGCACGTCCAAAAAGTGCAGGATCCTTTCCCCTTTATTCTGAGGATTAGGAAAAAAAGGTTGGCAAATGGATGGATTGGTTTAAAGCCACACTGGATACCACCTTGGGCATAAAAAAGAAGTAGTCTTACCATAACGCTCCATCTGAGCTGTTGATCTTCTTCCAGTCATCACTGATGGGTTCGGTTCTGAGCCCTTGGAACCATGTTGGCCTTATACCAAGCTTGCGTGCACCAAAAACACTCGAACTAAGCTGCTACCCACAATGCCCTTCACTCAGTTACCTCAGATCGAGTTTGCATGCAACATATAGAAGAACCAGAAAGTCAGAGGCCATTTCTGCGCAGAAACCCTGAAACACCACAAGAAACAAAGTGCCCACAAATTACCACATAGGTGGTAATCCATTAAGTACGGAAGTAGTAATTATGGACCTGGGGACCCAAGTTAATAGCAATCTCTCATTTAAAAACCACGTGGCCAAAGTGGTTAGAAAAACATTTTATACAGCCCACCTAATCATGAAGGGATTCACATCTAGATCAGGGGAGGTCATCGTGCCTCTTTACTCATCCCTCATCAGGCCCATAATTGAGTACAATGCCCCTTTTGGGATGTACCTTACCAGACACCTGCAGCAACTGGAAAGACCCCAAAAGTACCTCACCAAGAGGATCAAAGGACTCAAACAGATGCCATATGCTGCCTGGTTAAAGAAACTCCAGCTCGACTTAGTGGCATACCGCCTGCTCAGAGGCAATCTGTGCCGGACGTATAAAGCCATGTCCAACCCAGAATTAATGGACATGCTGCACCTCAGAAAATCCAAATCCCATAGAGCTACACGCTCGAGAGACTTGAACCTTAGCACTGAAATAAATAGGACATGCTGGAGAGACAGATTCATAACCCAGAGGCTCCCTTCACTCTGGAATAAAATCCCAGTCCAGGTTAGGCAGAGTCCCTCATTGACTCTCTTCAAGAGGAATCTTGATGAGTGGATGGGAGATAGTAGGTTTACCCCGGGTATCACTTCTGTGTCACTGTTAGACAGAGGCACAGTATACTAACCTCGAAAAAGGGCATAGCAAAATTAATTTAAAATGGGTGGCGAAAGCTAAACACACTCTGGCTAGGCTTATAAATGCCCTAGGGAAGATAGCCTAGTATGAACCTATGAACCCAGAAGAACCGCCAAGAGCCTTTGGTGGAGGTCGGTGGGAGGGTGTGATGACTGGAAGAAGATCAACAACTCAGATGGAACGTTATGGTAAGACAGAACTTCTTTATCTGAAGTTGTTAATCTTCTTCCTATTCATCACTGATGAGACAGAATCCCAAGCTACTTGGAGAACCTGGGTGGCCCTTATGGAAGAACATTCCTGAGAACCACTGAACCAAAGGCTGCTCTTCCCCTGGAGATCAGATCCAATTTGTAATGCTTGATAAAGGTATGGGGTTTAGCCCAAATGGCAGCTGCACAGATGTCATCCATGGAGGCCCTACAGTGGAAGGCAACTGATGCTGCAATAGCTCTAGTTGAGTGAGCTTTGATTTGACTGGGCTTAGATTCATTCGTAAGCAAATATGAAAAGCTAATGCAATCTCCGAGCCATTTTGACAAGGTAACTTTTGATACTGCACCTCCCATTCTAGGGCCCGCAAAGGAGATGAAAAGTTGGTCCGACTTCCGAAAGGACTTAGTGCTATCCAGGTACAAACGTAATTGTCTATGAACATCCAATGAATGTAGACAGTATTCTCCCTTGTTTGAATAATTTGGAAAGAATACAGAGAGCTCAATGGACTCATTAATAGAAAAGTCGGAAACCACCTTGGGAAGAAAGGATGGGTTAGTATGAAGTTATACTCAATCCTTATGGAAGATCAGATAAGGGCTCTTGATACATAAGGCTTGCAACTCAGACATTCGTCTGGCTGAAGTGACCACCACCAGAAATAAGGATTTCCATGACAAGAATGTTAGATCACATGTAGTCGCAGGCTCAAAAGGGGGAGGAGAGAGAGACTGGAGAACCCAGGAGAGAATCCATGCCTCCACCGGCTGTCTGATGGGAGGTCTGCTGTGGAATATTCCCTTGAGGAAGGTCTTGCAAAGTTGGGTGGAAATAAGCGGAACTCCATCTGACCCATTATGGAAGTTGGAAACAGCTGCTAAATGGACTTGAATGTTGGAAGCTGATGCACCATTGTCGAACAGCTCAGCATGATAATGAAGAATACTAGCTACAGGAGCTGAGAACGGATCTAGCTTCTGATTATGTGACCAAATAGAGAACCTTTTCCATTTGTCCCTATAAAGTTTTCTGGTGGATGGTTTATGTGAGGCCAGGATAACATCACGGACTGATGAAGAAAGGGTTTCCTGCCTGGCAACTAACGGAAGTGGAGAAACCAAGCCATCAGCTTGAGAGTGGACAGATTCGGGGGAGTCAGCCCTTATGGGTGAGATATGAGGTTCTGACGAGTGTCTAATATCCAAGGAGGTTGTTAACAGATGAGGTTGGAGGAAGGGAAACCACACTTGACGAGGCCAGAACGGGGCAATGAGGATAACATTGCTTCTCAACTGAATAGCTTTCTTTAGAAAAAGAATAATCAGGGGAATCTGAGGACAAGCATAAAGGAGACCCGCAGGCCAATTGTGAATCAAAGCGTCTCTCTGTGAATCCCCATGAGGGGGAAAGAGGGAAAAGTAGCTGCTGCACTTTGTGTTTGAGGGGGAGGCGAAAAGATCGCAGCATGGCAGGCCCCAACGGCTGAAGATTTCTGCCGTCACACTCGGATTGAGAGACCACTCGTGAGGACGGAGGATGCACCTGCTTAGTCTGTTTGCAATCACGTTGGAGCTCACCGGGATATGCGTTGCGATCAGAAAGAGGTTGGAAGCTATTGCCCACTGCCAGATTCTCATGGCTTCGCGACATAGGGGGTAGGATTTGGTCCCTCCCTGTTTATGTACAAGACAATGGACATGTCCGACTGGATAGCAATCGTTCCGGACGGAAGGAGCAGGTGGAAAGCTTGCAACACCAATAGCACCGCTCAAAGGTGTACTGCACCCACAGACTCAAAAATCATGTTTATTTCATCATGGCTTGAGGTTTCCTACATTTTAACAGCACTCTGGGATTATTTACAGGATTTTAAATATTTTTATATGCAAGTCCAGAGTCTGACCACATGGGGTCTAGCATATTGACATGGGTTTGATAAATCAGTTTGCCTTTCAATATCCGAGAATGCAGTGTTTGGCTCAAAAATGTTACATCATGCAGGCCTCGGTTTGCCTAAAGCTCCTGTCATTTCATAGATGTTGCATGCATACACTGCTCTCTTTTAGTTAGTACTTTGTAACATTCCCTGCTGCTGAATGACTACTTAAAACAGAAGCAGTGCAAATGTCACAGAACACACTTTCAAAAGTGCTGTTTAGTACTCGAGCTTAAATGGCACTAATTTGTGAGAGAGTGAATTCCAGTCCATCTACTTCTCCCCTCCCCCGTAACACTTAGCTTCACTAGCTGTCAAAGTCCTGAAGGTAATTTGACCTGTTAATTTCTGTGATTGGCAGCTCTCATCAGGGTGCCTGTGTCATGCAATTTAATCCTTGTTCTAGCATTTCCTTTGACAGAGGGGACATTTGTTTTTGCTACACTACAGCCATGGCCTTACCTGACTGCATTCACATCCAGTTTATGTAGCAACTCTTGGAAGGTCTTGCACAAAGGCACTACAGAATAAAATACTTTGGGTCTGAACCAGTTGTTTAGATCTTTAGTAATTTAAGTGTTAAGTATCACTTACTTCATGCTTCCACCTTATTAAAAAGTGAGATTGACATCTGCAAAGTATGTTGGTATGCAGCGTCTTCCTACATATGTTTTTTACGCCACTGGTAGGTTTTCAAAAATACTTTTGCACTGTCCCTGCATTTTTCTTAGTACATACAAACACAACACTATATTTCTCCTTCCCTTTTGCTGTGTCCAGAAGTGACTCTGGCCACTGCTGAATGCTTAAGTCATTTAAAAGATTTTTTTTTTTTTAAATCAAGGAGTTGCTACCTATGTTTATCCTTGGACTGTCGTTCCTACTGGGGCTTTGTCAGTTCTGAGGATGGTACATGCAGACATCTTCTATCTTCATATCCTACATCACATGTTGGGAGCATAGACATATGGCTTATCCTTTACAACCAACAATGTGTGGTATACTGGCCAGATGTCTGTTTGCTCTTGGCAGGGGATCCCTATTGTTATGAATACTTTAATACTCAAGAGAAGGGCATCTAATGTTATAAGATTTTACACAACTGTACTTTCCCATGCTCATCAGTACATCAGAGTGCTTTAGAAGGCAACAGAGAAAAGAAGAATTCCATTGCTCAATTCTTTATTTAAAAAAACACTGAAATCCAGGCAGTGTAGAGATATGAAAATAAGAAGTTATGTACCTACCATAACGTTCCATGTTAGTTGTCTTCTCTCGCCTTCTTTCTTGCTTGATGGGTTCGGAGCCGATCCTCGGCTCCGACTCGGCACTTGCTTTAGCTCGAGAACTCCTTTTACCAGCTCGAGGCAGCCCCATATCCCATGATGCAAGCCAGTAAGTACCCAGATCTCGTTTGTTGACAAAGGGCAATAACACCAAGCATAAAATACTTCCCAAAGGAAGAAGAAACTTACAGATGGAAAAAGGACCAGGTCTGAATGGTCTTTAGCATAATAGTTTCTTATACAAGGTCTGTCCAGGCCAGGGGGAAGGAGGGAGGGTCGCAAGAAAGAAGGCGAGAGAAGACAACTAACATGGAACGTTATGGTAGGTACATAACTTCTTAATGTTAAGTTGTCAATCTCGCCTTCATTCTTGCTTGATGGGACGCGTCCTAGCACCTCTATCCTGGGTGGCTCAATGGAACAAACTCTTGAGGACTGTAGAGCCAAAACTGGCTCTGTCCCTGGAGGCCAAGTCCAATTTGTAATGGGAAACAAAAGTGTGAGGAGTGGCCCAAGTGGCGCTGCACAAATAGTGTCCAAAGGCAGTCTAGCTTGAAAAGCTGTAGAAGTAGCTAAACTCCTAGTTGAATGTGCTTTAGGTTTTGAGCACAGCTGTTTTCCCCTGATCGTATAAATTTCAGTGCTGACCGAAGAAAGCCATCTGGACAAAGTCACTTTAGAAACAGGAACGCCTTTTTATTATCCGCATAGGAAACAAAAAGTTGATCAGGTTTTCTAAATTTTTTGTTCTGTCCAAATAATATCTAAGCTGACGGTGGACGTCAAGATAATGTAGCTTTTGTTCAGCTCTATCTGAATAGTTAGGAAAAATACAGGAGATCAATGGATTGATTCAGATTGTTTTTGAAGCGACCTTAGGTAAAAAGGATGGATTAGTTCTCAAAGATACTCTGTCTTTGTGAAAAATCAAATAGGGGTCGAACCGAAGAGCATGAAGTTCAGACACCCTCCTGGCAGATGTAATAGCCACTAGGAATAAAGTTTTCCAAGAAAGATATTTCAGGAACAAGAAACAGCTGGCTCGAAGGGGAAGAATCAAGGATGTCAGCACTAAATTTAGATCCCACTGAGGAGGAGGATTCCTGATTGGAGGCTTTAGTAGGAAAATTCCTTTCAAGAAGGCCCTGCAGAGCCTATGGGACATAATATTATGATCTGCTATCCCGACATGAAAATTAGAAATAGCAGCCAACTGAACTCTGACTGTGGAAGAAGAGGAGCCTGCATGAAAAATCTCTGCTAAGAAGTCCAGAACTGCCTGAACAGGGGCAGTAAAAGGATCAATATTTTGGGCCTTAGCCCAATAAGAGAAACGTTCCATTTGCTTGTGTAAATCCTCCTGGTAGAGGATTTTAGTGAAGCTACTATGATGTCTCTAACTGGGTTAGAGATCAAAGGAAGCCTGGCTAAGGAAGGAAGTGGAGCAACCATGCTGTGAGGTTGAGAGAAGGGATTGACCGGTGCAGCTGACCGGATTGGTGAATCAGTAGATCTGGCACTGGGTCCAGATGTCACGGCTGCACCAAAAGGTGATGATGGAGGAACGGGAACCAAACTTGTCGAGGCCAGTAAGGGGCAATGAGAATCAATTTGGCTCTCAAAACGGTAGCTTTCTGGATCACCTGAGGGATCAGAGGAAATGGAGGGAAGGCATAAAGAAGTCCCTGGGGCCAATCCTGGGTCAGAGCGTCTCTGGGGGGATGGCCTGATAGAGGGAAGAGGCTGAAGAAGTCTGGACATTTGCTGTTTTGGGGAGTAGCAAAAGATCGCAACATGGGCGACCCCATTCCAGAAAAATCTCTTCCGCTATGGATTGCTTGAGAGACCACTCGTGAGGCATGAGAATAGCTCTGCTCAATCTGTCCGCTATAATGTTGGTTTTCCCAGGGATATGCGTTGCTACCAGAAACCGATGAGAGGAGATCGCCCATTGCCATAGTCTGAGCGCTTCTCGACACAAGGGGTAGGACTTGGTTCCGCCCTGTTTGTTGATATACCAAACTACAGACATGTTGTCTGTGTGGACTGCAATTGTCCCTACGGGAAGAAAGTCGTTGAGGGCTTGCAACGTTAAAAGCACTGCTCTCATCTCCAGGACATTTATGTGCAGATGGTACTCGAACGGTTGCCACGTCCCATGAACCATCCTGCCCTGATAATGACCCCCACCCGATCAGGGAGGCATCCGTGGTGACAGTGGCTATCGGGGACGGAGGTACAAAGCACCTGCCTTGGTGAACCTGAGACGATGTGATCCACCAAGCAAGATGTTCTTTGCATGTTTGTGTCACCATAATCTGGTGACGCATTGGGAGTTGCTGGTATGACCACTGTGTGAACAGCATCCACTGAAGGAGGCGCATGTAGAATCGAGCCAGGGGAAGAAGAGTAATGGCCGCAGCCATGAGACCTAATACCTTTAGAACCATTCTGGCCTGTACTTTCTTGCTGGCCAGAATGATCCTGACATGAGTCTGAATGTCTGAAACTCTTTGTTCTGTAAGGGTAGCTGACATCCGAACAGTGTTTAAGTTTGCGCCTATGAAGGTAATAGACTGGCAGGGCGATAAGAATGACTTTTCGAAGTTGACTGAGATGCCTAAATGAGAACAAAGGTCTATTGTGTAATCCCTGGCTTGTATAAGCTGATGCCTGGTGGTGGCTGACAGGAGCCAGTCGTCGAGATACGGAAACACCTGGAATCCTTGGCGTCTCAGGTGAGCCGTGACCACTGCCATGCATTTGGTGAACACTCTGGGGGCTGTAGTGAGACCAAAGGGCAGGGCTCTGAACTGGAAGTGACTGGACCCCAGCCGAAAGCGGAGAAATCTCCTGGAGCGTCTGTGAATTTTGATGTGATAGTACGCATCCTGAAGATCTATTGAGCACATCCAGTTGTCCTTCTGTAAGAAGGGCAGAATTGACTGAAGAGTGACCATTCGAATCTTGTCTTCCTGACAGACTTGTTGAGTCTGCTGAGATCCAATATTGGTCTCCAGTCTCCCGTCTTTTGGGGACCAAAAAGAACCTTGAGTAGATTCCGGCTCTGAATGGTCTATTGTACCTGGCTGAATGGCTCTTTTTGCAGTAGTTTTGCGATTTCTAACTCTGCAATCTCCCTTAGACCGGTGGTACATCTGGAAGGGAACTTGAGGGAAGGGACTTTCCTCGAAAGGAATTATGTAACCCTTGGATATGATCGACTGTACCCATCTGTCTTGAGTGAGGGAATGCCAGGCTTCTGGGTACAGTGATAATCTTCCCCCGACTGCCTCCAAGGAGGGACAGCCGGGCAACACCTCAGGGATGCTGAAAGGGCTTATCAGAGAGGCTCCCTGTTTCCCTGGTTCTTGGACCCCTCTGCCTCTAGAGCGTCTGTTGTTGTTACCCCCTCTGCCTCTAGGGGTAAACTGACCACGTGAATCTGGCGTGACTCCTTGGGATTTACGGAACCACATCTTCCCACCCTTCTGTCCCTTGGGATAAGGCCTAGAAGGGGTGGAAAAACGGACTCCAACAGCAGAAAGAGTCTTGCCGTCCTGCTCACACCTGGTCAAGGTTTCCTTCACCTGAGGGCCAAACAAAGCTGACCCATCAAAGGGAGAATTTGTGAAGGACGCCTTAAAGGGATCCGCAAAATCACATAGCCGCATCCAGGCTTGGCGTCTTAAGAGCCACACCTGTGCCTGCGGCTCTACTCGCTCCATCCGCAGCATAAGATATTAGCCGCATGGAGGAGTTAGCAATGGAATTGAGGGTTCCTAGCTGCGAAGCAATCTTTTCTTGAGCCCCTGCAGCTGTAGGATCCTGAACTACTTCTCCCAGCTCCTTCAGTATATCTCTCTGGAGTCTGGTGAAGTGACAAAGATAATTCAGCGAACGCATAGCAAAGGTCGCTGAGGAAAACATCCGCTTGCGTACCTATCCATGGTCCTAGAGTCCTTATTAGGAGGATGGACGGGCACGGAAGGATCTGCAAGTTCCTTTTTGGTGGCCGCAGCCACCACCATGGCATCAGCGGGGACACCCTTGGTAAGGAATTGTTTGTCACTCGGGGCAGTGATAAATTTTGAAGGCCTCCTAGGGACTGGCTCTACAGAGTCAGGAGCTGCCCACGCCTTTCGTGCAATAACTTGCATAAGGGGGTCGAAAGGCGGAGACACCCAGGAGGTGGAGGGCCGAGATCCAAACGCCTCTAGGTATACTGACTCATCCTCAGAGGGATTGTTGGTGGGCCAGTTTCCCTCTGTTTCAGAAGTTCTAGGATGTCTGAGAAGGAGACATCCTCAGAGGGGATCTAGGGGATCCTTCTGACTCATCAAAGTCAGTATCCAGTGACAGACTCGGGAGTCTACATGCTTCCTCTTACAAGTCCTCTTCCTAGGAGGATCTCCCGAAACATCAGGAGAGTCCTCGGAAGAGGGGGAAATTCCCAATGGGGAAACCTGAGGCGGAGGATCTCTGGGTCCTGTAGCAAGAGAAGTGGCAGAGATGTCAACAGGTACTATAGAGGAAGGAGCTACGGGAACAGACTGCTGACTGATACCAGTGGCCAGTACACTCTTCATTACCTCGAATGCTCCCCTCCCAGGCAGGTCCGAGAGAACCCGCTCCGAAGAGCTAGGAACTGCCGGGACCACCGAAAGGGAAGTCTCCGAGGCAGATGTCGGAGCCGAGCTCACCAAGGCCGAGGCTCCAAGGGGAAGAGCGGGCTCGGACAAGGGTCCGATGCCACTCACCCCCTCGGAGGAGACCATGGAAGCCCGACCACCGAATCCCTCTAAGGAAGAGGAGATAAGAGTAGAGGCTGAAGGAACAGAAGGGGGTATCCGTCCTCCAGCCGTAGCAGTAACCATGCCCGAAAACTCCAACTCCAAACTCTGGGGTAGAGTTGAAGGAGGAACTGTAACGGGGTGTGGACCAACAGTCGTCTGCTGAGACGGACTGTGTAGCATTTGGGCCAGTACCTGTGACTTGAGTAATCTACTGACCACTCTCTCTAGGTCATGATCTGACAACCTGGATGACCTTGAAGATCGGCTCCGATGGCTCCGTTCCGATAGAAGAGGCGGGAGCCGAAAGTACCGGCCCAAGGGAGGGAGCCCCCGCCCTCTTCCGGGAATGAGCCAGCGGAGCCGATACTACAGATCCTGTCGGCGCCGACTTCTCGGAGCCGACAGAACGTCTCGATGTATCGGCTCCAGCCGGAGCCGATACAGCCACCAAAGTAACGGTGTCGGAGCCGATCGGAGCTGACACCGATGCCTGTGCCACATGGGTGTCGGAGCCGATCGGCCGACATCGAAGTGGTCAAAATAGGTTCGGCACCGATAGCCATCGGTGCCGGCGCTAAAGCCAGAATCGGCTCCAGCGGAGCCGATCTCGACTCAATGCAGTCGGAGCCGAGGCCGCAGGCTTAGGAACAGAAGCCTGGGCCTTGGAAACTCTTGCTGGTTTTGATGGAGCCGACTTAGCCGGAGAGCCCTCCGGCTTAAGAAGGCCCCTAAGAACCAGTTTGTTATGTCTCTCCTGCAGGACTCTCTGGCTGAAGGAGTGACAAATAGCACAGGAGTCCTGCAGGTGAAGAGGGCCCAGACAATACAGGCAAGAAGTGTGACCGTCTGTCAGAGACATCTTCTGACAGCACGAGTCACACTTCTTAAAACCTGAGACCCTCTCCTTTGACATGGTGCCGAAAAACACACACACACACACACACACACACACACACACACACACCAGTCAAAAATTAACTTAAATAAATACCAAAAGGTATTCTACAAAACCAATACACACACCCTAACAGGGGGGGGATGGGAAGGGTTTTTTTAAGATACACTAACAAAAAATAAAGGAGACAGGAAAATTTCTGTCAGAAAAGGAATAATATAAGTTTAAAACTATCAATACAAGTTTTTTTAGTAAAAAGGGGCTTAAAACTCACAAAAGTGAACAACTTACCAGGAGCTGGTAAAGAGAAGACCTCCCAAGCGAAGCGGCAAACGAGATCTGGGTACTTACTGCCTTGCATCATGGGATATGGGGCTGCCTCGAGCTGGTAAAAGGAGTTCTCGAGCTAAAGCAAGTGCCGAGTCGGAGCCGAGGATCGGCTCCGAACCCATCAAGCAAGAATGAAGGCGAGATTGACAACTTAACATTGAATATTTGAACTGCATCTTACTGAAATTGGTACACCTTGTTTGCTGTAGCATAGACTAGATCCAGGCCTGCTGAATCTAGCTTTGTTTATATGCTTGTTGTTTGTTTGCTTGTTATTTCCCTGAAACGCTAATTCCACCTAATCTGGCTTCTCAGCGCTTCTGTGGATCACTAGTGATATCTGCATTGCTTACTGTACTTATTTCCTTGTTTCACTTGAAAGAAAGTTACTGTTTGTCGTTTTTGCACTTAAGTTACCTGTAACACATTGCACTTAAGTTACCTGGCACTTGCGCGCTAAAGCAATTATATAAGTCAGCACTAAAAATTAAAAGCACTACACCCTCACTCCCCACTGGCCCTTGTTTTCAATTATTAAGGAATTCCCAATATTATTCTAGCATGTCCAAAGGTCAGTTGTCAATCTCCTCTCCGGCCCAGCTGGTGAATCTGGGAATCTTGAGGCAATGTTACAACTGCCTCATGTACACAGACAACCCTCTCCTCCTCCCAACAAATTCCAACATGTGAGAGATGCAACCATATAGCCAAACTGGAGGCTAAGCTCTCTCAACTCAGTACTGGCATAACCAGTCAGGAGGAGAAGGACACCACACTCACTACAATTCCAGTCTCACACAGACCTACCACGACAGCAAACCAAACACATAATCACACAAAAACATACTCGGAGGCTCTAAATAAAGATCTGCCTAAGCAGCAGAGACCTCCAAAGCAGACACCGAAGCAACCGCTACCCCAAAACAAAACACGTGCAACACATATCTCACAAAGCCAGTGTGCCGAACAGTCACAGCCCTTAAGACTAAACAACACACCTGATGCACTTGTAATAGGTGACTCTATCGTCAGGCACACTGACGTCCCGCTCACCAGGCTGAACAAGGAGAGGGTCACGGTGAGCAGCCTGTCGGGCGCTAGGATCCGCCACATAACACAAGCACTCCGGTCACTCCAAGGCAAGTACAAATATGACTCAGTCATTGTCCATGCTGGTGTGAATGACCTGAGATGTACCTCCCTGGACTACATGAAAAGAGACATAAAGGAGCTCTCTGAGCATGTAGCCCAGGCGGTATGACCCTGACCTTGAGTAGCATCTTACCCTCACCAAGAATGATGCCACAATATGAAGACAAGATGATCAATTTCAACAATTGGCTTAAGTACTGGTGTCATTCAAAGGGGATCCAATGCCTGTCAGCTTGGGATGATATGCTCGACAAGCCACGATGCTTCGCTAGGGACGGCTTGCACCCGTCACCCCTGGGCTTTCGGATATTGGCAAAGGCTCTTGCTACCCCCATAGTGCCTTTTTTAGGCAAGGCTCAAAAGACAAACCCACCTCCATAGGTATCACAAGGGATAAGAAACTAAGAGTAATGCTACTCAACGTCAGAAGTCTAAACCTCAAGATGCACACACTCGAAACTCTCCTTAGCATGGAGAGCATCGATATCTGTGCAGTAACAGAAACCTGGTTCAGGGCTCCCGAGAGCACCCCAGCACTACCAGGTTATACCTCATACCATTCTTTTCGGCCCCAAAACTTGGACCGAACCACAAAAGGAGGGGGAGTATCGATATTCATCAAAGATACCCACACCTCCAGGTTGGTGGCAAAGCACGAAGCATCAGAGACTATCCATGTGCAACTAACAGTGGGTAAAAGTGCCTTCCAGTTTATAGCCTACTACAGATCACCCTCCCAAACCCAGGAACCCCACTCGGCCTTTCTGAGAACACTGGAAAATATGAAGGTCTCTCCAAACACCATTATATTGGGCGACTTCAACTACCCAAACATAGACTGGGAGCATTACTCTAGCTCCAACACCCTAGCCCAAAGGTTCCTAGAATTTATAAACTCAAATGCTATGGAACAACTTGTTACCACTCCCACAAGAGGGGAAAACATACTGGACCTGATCATCACCAACATGGGGACTCTATGCTCCAGACCAGAAGTGTATCCCTCACTGCTAAGATCAGACCATAAACTAATCTCACTGGATATTCACATCCCCACCCCACCCCCTTCCCAGAAAACCACAGTGAAAAACTTCTCTAAAGCAAATTTCACACTCCTCAAAACAGAGGTGGAATCCTTCAAAGCCCCCGTGCCTGTGGAAAATACGGCCCAGACTGCAGAATCCTTTATAAACGCATTCTATGAACACCTTCAGGAATGCATGGATCATGCTAAGATCAGACCATAAACTAATCTCACTGGATATTCACATCCCCACCCCACCCCCTTCCCAGAAAACCACAGTGAAAAACTTCTCTAAAGCAAATTTCACACTCCTCAAAACAGAGGTGGAATCCTTCAAAGCCCCCGTGCCTGTGGAAAATACGGCCCAGACTGCAGAATCCTTTATAAACGCATTCTATGAACACCTTCAGGAATGCATGGATCATGCGATCCCAAATAAAACCAAGACCCAATCCTCCAAAGGCAGACATCCTGTCTGGTGGACCCCAGCCATAAACAAACTATACAATAGAAGGAGGAAGCTACTAAATGATAGAGAAAAATCCCAAAAAGGAAAGGCATCACTGATCAGTATTAGCAAAAAACTACGGGCACTCATAAAATTGTCTAAGGCCAGCTTCGAGAGAAAAATTGCACAGGACACTAAGGATAATCACAAGGCTTTCTTTAGTTATGTTAGGAACCTGGGTGGGAATTCCCAGATATGCTCAGAATTAGTCCAAAATGACAAAAATACACTCAACCCACAGACATTGCCAACATCCTAGCTGACGGGTTCAGCGCAAACTTCTCCCCCCCCCCCCCACCAAAAGGGCAAATATCTATCCCAGCAGAGTGCTGCCCCCATGACATCTCAGATGCTCAGGTAAGAGCCGCCCTCTCCAAAGCAAAAAACACAGCATCAATGGGACCAGACGGTGTCCCGGGCTGCGTCCTACATGAACTCCAAGAAGAGCTAAACCCAAACATAAAACTACTGTTCAATCTTAGCCTTACTACAGGATATGTGCCCAAAGAGTGGCGTACAGCAACAGTGGTCCCTCTCCATAAAGGTGGTGCCTCAACGGATCCTGGAAACTATCGCCCCATAAGCCTGACTAGCTTGGTCTGCAACGCTATGGAAAGGATCATCATGGACCTCTTAAATAAAGATATTGGGGACCTACAGACACTGGATCCTACCCAGTTCGGCTTTGTTAACGGCAAATCCTGCCTCTTAAACCTGGTTGATTTCTTTGAAACAGTCACCAAGGCCATTGACGAGGGGAAGGTGGTCCACACAGCCTACCTGGACCTCGCAAAAGCCTTCGATACAATACCCCACTCGGGCATTATAGATAAGCTCACCAGCTTAAATATAAACCCCTATGTCACTAGATGGATTGCAAACTGGCTCAAGGACAGAACCCACATGGTTAGAATTGCTGGAGCCATGTCAGACTCCAAACCAGTTACAAGTGGTGTCCCACAAGGCTCAGTCCTGGGACCTCTCTTGTTCGGTATATATTTCTCGGAGGTACAGGCCAACACGGAAGGACTGTGGCTGACCAAGTTCGCAGATGACTGCAAACTGGCCATAATCGACTCTCCAGCCGACACAAGCATCCTCCAAAAGGGCCTCATAGAAACAGACAACTGGTGCCAGAGCCATGGCCTCAAGCTAAATGCCAAAAAGTGTATAGTCATCCCTTTGGCAAAACAAAGTGCCCACAAATTACCACATAGGTGGTAATCCATTAAGTACAGAAGAAGTAATTAGGGACCTGGGGACCCAAGTTGATAGCAATCTCTCATTTGACAACCACGTGGCCAAAGTGGTTAGAAAAACATTTTATATAGCCCACCTAATCATGAAGGGATTCACATCTAGATCAGGGGAGGTCATCGTGCCTCTTTACTCATCCCTCATCAGGCCCATAATTGAGTACAATGCCCCTTTTGGGATGTACCTTACCAGACACCTGCAGCAACTGGAAAGACCCCAAAAGTACCTCACCAAGAGGATCGAAGGGCTCAAACAGATGCCATATGCTGCCCGGTTAAAGAAACTCCTGCTCTACTCAGTGGCATAGTGCCTGTTCAGAGGCGATCTGTGCCTGACGTATAAAGCCATGTCCAACCCGGAATTAATGGACATGCTGCACCTCAGAAAATCCAAATCCCATCGAGCTACACGCTCGAGAGACTTGAACCTCAGCACTGAAATAAATAGGACATGCTGGAGGGACAGATTCATAACCCAGAGGCTCCCTTCACTCTGGAATAAAATCCCAGTCCAGGTTAGGCAGAGTCCCTCACTGACTCTCTTCAAGAGGAATCTTGATGAGTGGATGGGAGATCGTAGGTTTACCCCGGGTATCACTTCTGTGTCACTGTTAGACAGAGGCACAGTATACTAACCTCGAAAAAGGGCATAGCAAAATAAATTTAAATGGGTGGCGAAAGCCAAACACATTCTGGCTAGGCTTATAAATGCCCTAGGGCAGATAGCCTAGTATGAACCTATGAACCTATGAGCGTGTGCAAAAATTCCTGGACAATTAGGTGAATTTCTTGAGTTTTGTATAACTTATCTGATTTGCTTGAATTTTCATTGCCCTACATATGTATCTCTTGACCTTTTATCTCAAGAAAACTGGAAAGTCTTAGTATATATTAACAGAAGAAAATTGAGGTGACTGGATTTGCTTCTGTACTGGTATATGCTGGATTTACAGTGGGCACACTTGGTTGGGCTGAGCAATCAGCATGCACGTTTTTGAATGTTAATGAGCTACCATTGTATAATACATATTTGTGTGTGTGTGTGTGTGTGTGTGTGTGTGTGTGTGTGTGTGTGTGTGTGTGTGTGCATAAGCATGCATTACTTTCAATGTTCTGTTTCTCTAGGGTAATGGGAGCCAAGTAGAAATAACCAGACAGTAAATTCTGAAATGAAATAATTTAAACACATACACATCCATGGAAGTGTGTGTGTGTGTGTCTGCAATTCGAGGACTCAAAGGTCATGGCCAAGTCACCTATCAAGTGGTTTAGAATTCATGGTGAGATCTGTTGACCTCTAGTTATGGAGTAAATAGAGAATCTCTTACATGACAGAGAGAAGGACTTTGTACCCCCATTAATTGACAGCTAATCATTTTTGATTAGTAGTCATGATGTAATGGGTTTTTGACTAGCTCATCCAAAATTACCAGTACTATATCGTTTCATTCACTTAATTTTACCTTTGTAATTTAATATCTAGAGCTGTCTAACATACAGGCCAACAGTCAATGATTTTTAAACTTCTGAGCAAGTTTAATTTATCATAATTTTTAAAAGTTTATGAAAACTAATTATACCAATCCATGCAAAAAAAGGTCAAAAAAACTAATTGCTGCTTTATGGAAAGCAAGAAATTTTTCAGAGAAAGTTCTTTTTTTATGCTATACTACAGCTACGCCAATGTTACCATATAATACTAAAAGTTTTGAATTTGGCCCTATGAGGTAAGAGCCGTCCTTGAGAGTGCAAATTGTGTTTATAATACAGTCATGGTGATACTTTCAGTGAATATCATTACTGAAGCATACTTGAGTCCAAACTCAATAATACTTGCAGAAAATGCATCCACTTAATCGCAAAGGAGTATTAGCCCAGTAGTACATTTTCCCGATGACCCAAGTACAGATGCAGTTATGAGCATCTTGAGGGTGGACACAGAGGGGAAGATGAACTGTCCAGTACTTGCTGCACTATGATTATTAGCTATGACATCACAGGTTAAGGGTAATACTGCCGGGGGGGGGGGATAACAAGGCACCATACATAGAACACTTTTTTTACTTTATTTATTAATTGGGTAAGTCAACTGGTCCTTCAAAGACCCTTTAAAAGCCTTTTCAATTACGACTTGTTCCATCACGACACGGACAAAACCAGCATGCTTATGAACATTGAGCAGCGAATTAGCCAACCTGATGTTAAGCATAAACCAGAGTACCTGGCGAAAACGCATTACACTGACTGGAAAATATACTAATGGATTTTTTACGGACTTCTTGGGGAACCCATTATATTAGTATGTTGATCTTTTTCCTGATAATATTTTCGGAAATAAACTTTTATCCATCTCAAAATGGTCTTTATGACTTATCAATGGATAATAGAAAACCAGAGAGATAACACTGCCTGCCATTGATTAAATTCGCTAACCTTTAACCTCATAAGACACTACAACAATGCTGATGGCAAAGTTATCAGCATTGGCAATAGCAAAACAATATTTTAGGTTTCTTGTCCCATTAGAACCCAAACATTCCACCAAAAAATCAATCTGTAATGAAATACGACAACTACAAAAGTTGAAACACAGAACATCATAGCTATACTATATAAACTTCCCAACAACTTAATCTTAAAATATGGAACACCAAATCAGACATCAATTGAAGCATCATTTTTGCAGGTCAGTATATCCCTCCCAGAGTTGAGGCTCTCTGCTAGACTTCAGTCTTGAGACACCACTGAGGTTATGTGAACATGGAAATAAGAGGAAAGTTTACTCATTTTGCCTGTTTTCTGACGTTCATGATCTCGGAAAAGTACAGCTGTGTGCCTACCATAAATGTAGATGTTCGAGTGTATTCACTGTTGCAGTCATTACACTTGGGTTATCCTGCTGGCAGGCTACCTGCAGTCGGCTTGAATTCCAAAGTCCACGAACGAAAAAGCTAAACAAACTTTTGAAACACAAAGTACGCGGAGGTCACGATAAGGTACTGCCAAACTCAAATTGCGAATAATCACAAAAATCCAATCTCCTTTAACACAGCTTTATTCGTGTTTTCAGAAACGTCTATGCGTTTCCTTCTTCAGAAATAAGAACTAAAACAAAACAGTCCCACGCAACCCTTACTTTAAAACATTCAAAAATGTCATGTGGTACTAATTGATTAATACTTTACATCACATGGCATTAACTCGTGTTCAGCTAACACATTCTCATAACTTGTAATGCCCCACTAAAAATTAGTTAAAATTACTACATGAAGGATGTGTTATACATTATTAAATATTTTAAAAATAAGAGTAATTATAAAAATAAAAATATAAATATAAAAAATGAAAAATGAAAAATAAAAAATGAAAAATAAGTTCATATTAAATATTGACAATGAAAACATTAAAACAGTGGCCTATAGTAATCCATATTTAATATTTAAACAAACATAGACCACTAATCAAGATTCTTAACACAAAATTAAATGCTAGTACTCATTTTATAGTTTACTGTGTTACTTGAAAATAACTAGTAAAACTGTAACCTTTGAAGATCTGAAAAGTAGTAAACTCAAAAAGCTGTACTCTCCAAAAGTGTTCCCAACACCCAGCGTCCAGCGCCCTGAATGTGGCCACTGAGTCCCCGAATAGGGAGGGGGGGGGGGATTTTGAATTCCAAAGTCCTGGTCCGGCGTTGGTTGCTGTCGCTTCTTCCCTGACGTCAGTGCGCCAGGGGTATATAAGATGCAGCCGACGCCATTTTCTTCAGTTTTTCTTGCCCCGGATGTCAGGTGCCCCCCAAAGAGTAGGCTAAAAACATTGCTTACAAAAAGCATGCAGTAAAATAAACAATACCTTCATCTACAAGCAAATACACCACATAGGTTGTATAGACTAGAGAAGTACAGATAAGTCCCAGCAAAGAAAGGGGGATGGTGGGTGGGTAACCTGAACTGCAACAGTGAATACACTCAAACATCTACATTTATGGTAGGTACACAACTGTATTATGTTCATCGTGTTTCACTGTTGCAGTCACTACACTTGGGTTGAATCCCAAAGCTGAGGTTGGGCGGCTGGGTCTAAATAGAATTAGGAGTGGCTATGAGGCCCTGCAGAACTGCAGTGGCAAAGCCTGCTCTGGATTTAGAGTAAAGAGTTAACTGGTAGTGCTTGGTAAAAGTGTGCACTGAACTCCAAGTTGCAGCCTCCAAAATTTCCTTGGTTGGTACTCCTCTGAGAAAGGCTGCTGATCTGGCTGCTGCCCTGGTCGAATGTGGCCTAATGCCCTTAGGCACTGATTTGCCATGTTGTGCATAGCAGAAACGAATGCAGTGTCCTATCCATTTTGAAATAGTCTGCTTTGAGATAGCCTTTCCTTGTGCTGCTGCAGCATATGCCACTAAAAATTGCTCAGTCTTTCTGAAAGCTTTAGTTTTGTCCAAGTAAAAGCGTAGCTGTCTATGTCCAAAGAATGCAGAAGTCTCTCCCCATTATTCTGGGGATTTGGATAAAAAGTAGGCAAATGAATGGTTTAAGAGCTACACTGGATATTCTACCTTTGGCATAAATGTTGGGTTTGTCCTTAGAGAAACCCTGTCCGGATGGAAAATGATAAAAGGTTCCACTGCCATTAATGCCCGTAACTTTGAGACTCTTCTTGCTGAAGTTATTGCTAGGAGCAGAGCTGTTTTTCATGATAAGAATTTTATCTCGTCTGTATTGGCTGGCTCAAAAGGAGGCAGTGTGAGCTTTTCCAAGACAAATTTGAGGTCTCATGTAAATATCGGTGCTCTCCTTGTGGGGTCTTATGTTTTTGGCCCCTCTGAAGTACTGCCTTAGCAGTGGATGTGAAAAATAGGTGGTTCCGTATTGTAATGAGCTGAAATGGCAGAGGCATGGATCTTAATTGATGAGAAGGAGAAGCCTTTGTCCAGCATCTCAGTTAGGTATTGTAAACTCTGAGGAATATCTGGAACAAGCGGTTCAATTCCTTGTGCCTGATTCCAAGCACAGAATCTCTTCCATTTTTCTGCATAAGATTTTCTAGTGCTGGGTCTCCTGGCTTCCAAAATAACATCCATAACTGCTTTAGAGAGTGGTGTGTTCTGAGTGGTTATATTATTCGCCATGCAGCCAGATTTAAGGTTCTGAGTTGGCTGTGCAGGATCTGATTGTTTTGTTGGGTCAGAAGATGAGGAATTTGAGGTAGAGTCCAGGCTGGGCCTTGAGACAAGCCCTTTAGGATTGGGTACCAGTGCTGGCGTGGCCAGTCTGGGGCAATCAGAATCATTTTTGGCTTCTCTTGTCTGACCTTTAGGAGTACCTTGGGGAGGAGAGGCAGTGGAGGAAAGGCATATACTGTCAGGGCTTTCCAGCTGAATGACAGAGCATCCACCTTCCATGCTTGTGTGTGATAAGTCCTTGTGCAGAATCTCTGTAGTTGGCAGTTGTGAGGGGATGCAAATAGATCTATGTCTGGGTATCCCCACTTCCTTGCTATCATGCTGAAGACTTGTGGATCTAGTTTCCACTCGTGAGGGTCCATGAGGTTTCTGTTTAGTTAGTCTGCCAGAGTCTTTGTCTTTCCTGGCAGGAATTGTGCTTGCAGATGCACTTGATAGGTCAATGCTGTGTTCCACAAAGTCATGGCTTGCCTGCAGAAGGGGTAGGAATGTGTGCCCCCTTCCTTATGTACCACATGACTGTAGTATTGTCCGTCTTTAGCAATAGTTGTCCTGGATGAAGTAGATCCTTGAAGGCTGTCAGGGCATTTTGTACAGCTAGCATCTCTTTTTGATTGATATGAAGATGCATTTGGCTTGCGGGACCCTTGACCTGAATACATTTTCCTGCCATGTGTGCCCCCCAGGCATAATCCGCTGCATCTGTTGTTAGTGTCTGCCTGGCTGTGGGTAAAGTGAATGGCTGTCCCTTGTTGTGGTGACAGGCCTGTGCCCAGCATCGAAAATCCTGTTACAGGCAGGGAATGAGGGTAATTAATGTTTCCAGGCTGTAGCAATGTTGAGTCCAAACACTTTTTAGATACCATTGTAGCTTCCTCATATGCAGTCTTGCATATGGAATTAGCAGAATGCAGGATGCCATGAAGCCCAAAGCCTGCAGAATTTGTCTTGCAGGTAACTGGGTTTTTGTTGTCATGTTTTGGAAGTAATAAGTCAGTTGCCTTTGTCTGGCGTGAGATAAGCCATCTGGGCAGTTGTATTTAAGCTTGCACCCAGGAATATTATCTCTTGAGTGGGTACTAGTTTTGATTTCTTTTAGTTTACTGTGTACCCTAGGCAAATTAGTAATCTGTTTACAAACGCCAGATGCTTTAGTAGAATGTCCTTGCTCTCTGCTTGAAAAAGGCAGTCGTCCAAGTAGGGATATAATTGAATTCATTCCTCTGTCTGCTAAATGCAATTACCGGTGCCAGGCATTTTGTGAAGACCCTGGGCGCAGTAGATAAGCCAAAGGGCAGTGCAGAGAATTGGCAGTGCATTGAGCCAGCTATGAATCTGAGGTATCTTCTGCAAGATTGTCTGATTGGGATATGCAGGTATGCCTCTGAGGTCCAAAGTTACGAGCCAAGCCTCCTTGCCCAGCATGGGCAGAAGTTGCTGCAGTGTCAACATTTTGAATTTTGGAACGTCCAGAAAAGTATTTAGAATAGATAGGTCCAGTATTGGTCTCCATGCTTTGTCCTTTCTGGGTACCAAGAAAAGCCTTGAATAAAATCCTTGTCCCTGCTCTTGCTGTGGTACTCGCTGAATAGCCCTCATGTCCATGAGAGATTTAATTTGTTTTTGTGCCTCTGCCCATTGATTGTGTGTGGCAGGTCTGGCATACCTTTTGCCTTGGAAGGGTTTGAAAGTGGAACCTGTTGCCCTGAGAAACAATATTCAGTACCCACTTGTCCTGGGTGATCATGTGCCAATTTTGTGGAAAAAGTGCTAGCTTTCCCCCTAAGTGTGCTGCCAAAAGATAAGTGCTTGGCACTGGCAGTGGGAAGTCATTGGGACTGTTTCCTATATGGCTGTGATTTGTCTTCTCCGCTTTTGGAGGTAGAAGTACCCCATTGTTCAAGCCAGTATGAGCCTTGTGGCTGAGATCTACCTCTAGGGCGTCTATCTGCCTCTTTGAGGCCTGTCTGACACTGGAAAGGACCAATTCCTAGAAGGCCAGTTCCTGCTAAATCTGGGTGGCTGAACCTGTAAGAAATCCTTTACTGTCTGCACAGATATCGCTTTATCCTCCATTTTCTTTAACACCTCTTCTGCCTTAACACCAAAGTATCATGCTGTAATGGGAGCATCCAATAATTTTGCTTTAACATGATCAGTTCCTTTAACCAGGCATGCCTTCGAATGACAGATCCTGTTACTGTGACCCTGCAAGAGGCCTCTAGTGAATCAAAACCACATTGCAAAGTATGCTTTCCCACTTGTTCAGTTGCAGGCAATAAATCCTGCATTTCCTTGTTTTCAGGACATTGAGTTTGTCAGCATTTTCAGTTTTAGCAGAGACATTAGGTATTGCTGATATTTAAGCATATGAAACTGGCAATTTAAAGTTCTTACAGCTAAAGTAGCAGAGGTGTAAACTTTTTTCCCCCCATCTGTCCAGTGCTCTAGAATCCCTATCAGAGGGTACAGTTTTTTTGCAGTGGAAGCCTTGACCCCTTTGGGACCCTGAGATATAGTTTCTAGGTCAGCAGCAGGGTTTTATATAGAAATGTATGTGAATCTGGAACCCTGTAGTACCTATCTGGCTTAAGTGGTGCAGGGGGTAAAGAATCAGGAGGCAGACTGGACTCTGAAAATACATCATCTACAATGTCTAGAACAGGTGGAATAGCAAGAGGTCTGTGTTGAGGCAATAAAAGAAAATCTATGAGCCTTTTCTTAGATTCTGAATAATCTTTGCCTTCCCAGTTGAAATGCTCCCTCATGGTGTGCAGGGTTTCCCCAAAAGAATAGTACTCAGGAGGAGAGGCTGAAGGGATAGATTCTTCAGCATCAGAGTCCTCATAGGGAGGAAGAGAGTATCCCTGTTCTGAAGAGGAGTCGGACGAAATGAAAACCTGATCAGAGGAATCATATTCAGTGTTTTGCCTAGGCCTTTTATCAGGAGGGGGATGGGAACCCCTGATCAAAGTAATTAGATCTTCGGCCATTTTGAGCATCTGTTTCTTAGGCATAGATGCCTGTCCAGGAGAATGCTGTACTTGTTTCTTTGTCTTTAAAGCTGTTTTAGTCTTTGTTTTGGATGCTGAAGTTGGCTTGATATACAGCTGTGTAGGTCTGAAAACACCCTCAGAAGCCAATGCCTGCTCAGCGGCTCCGGACCCATCTGGGGTATTAGTTTCCGTAGGCCCAATACCTTGAGTTTCCAGAGGCCTAGTTGTCTCCACGTGGGAGTCGGAGGTGGCCTGTGGCTCTGAGGTAGCAGGTGTCAGGGGCTCCTCACTGAGAACCGGCGACTGGCCTAGAGGAGGCTTCGCAGTCGGTTTTGGACCTCGGATGCCTGTCCTTTTCTTTTTCCTTGCGCTTTTTATGAACTCCGGTCGTCGGCTGTTCCGATGGCATTATATAGTTAAACCTTCGGCCAAAGTAATGAAATGCAAAATCGTACCGACGCTTATTAGTGCGTTGGTTAAATCTAGCAAAAAACCGACAACTAGCAACGTCGCTATCAGGGCCTAGGCAAGGAATACAGTAAGAATGAAAATCCTTATGAGGTATTTGGTTCCCACAAGAAATACAATTGTTAGCTTTTACTGACATTGGTCTGGAGCAAGAAAAAAGTTTCCCCAACGGGGTACTTAGCTTTATTGAAGACTTCGGATCTGAAATTCAATTTCGAAAATCTCAGGAGTCGGCCAACCGGCACTTGCGAACTGCTTTTGCTTCGGGCACCGCGCGGCAAGAAAGACTGAAGAAAATGATGTCAGCTGCATCTTATATACCCCTGGCGCACTGAAGTTGGGGAAGAGGTGACAGCAACCGACACCGGACCAGGACTTTGGAATTCAGCCTGACTGCGGGTAGCCTGCCAGCAGGATAACCCAAGTGTAATGACTGCAACAGTGAAACATGATGAACATCTCAATATTACCCACCTAAAAATTAATCTGAAACAAGATGTTGACCACACAAGCATCACAGATAAATACATGGCAAACTGTATTGTAAGGCACTGCAGGATCACCATTAGGTGAGTGTATTATTTGCTATACATCTGTGTGATTAAACACTTTCTGAAAGATTAAGCATTAATGTTTTATGTCATAAACAGATTTTAAACCACTGAAAACAATGCTAATAGGCATTGCGCAATTACATGCAGACATTTATTACATTTATTTGCAAATGCCGTTATGCAATCAGAAGATGTTACTGCATTAAGTGAGAGCTGCACTGACAAAAAAAAGTTTAGATAATTGAGTATATACAACTTTGAAAACTAGATGACTGACAACAAACAGCTTAACAAATAACCAAAAATGGCAGCTATAACTGGTCAAAATCAGTCAAAATGTGCATTATATAAATATAATGAAACTAGAACATATAATGCTCCTTCCATCTGCAGAAGGCAGTGTAGATTTAAAATGCAGCCTGTATGCAGGGAGGTTTAGGAAGGAGGCAATCCTTTTTTGGAAGGACTGTCCTGATTTTGGCTAACTCTAATGCTGTACCTCTCTTGTGATGTGTACCAGTATTTATAACGACACATGACTTGAGACAGACAGCAACATAACAGTACATCTTTCTCTATCACCCACCAGAAAACCTCAAATTTTAGGAGGAACAGACCAAAAATAACAGACAATTGACATTCCACGAAAATCTGCACAGCTGAGAGGAATGATTTCAGTCATCTTATAACGTCAAGTTCTACTGAACTAGAAACGGAACACCACATTTCTCACGGTAATAAGGCGGAAAAGCCATTTTCAGTTTGTACAGTGCCCCTTTAAGGAAAAAAAAAACTTCAGTGTTACTTTTTCAGTGCTCACTACATTACTACACCTTGAATGCTTGAACTCAATGTCGTTCAACTCGGCAGTTCTGGGCTAGCCTAAAACCATTTAATTTGTTTCACAACCCAATTCCTCACTGATTTCAAACTCACTTGCACTTACGATGTTAACAGCACAGTGCAGTGAAGCTTCTTTTTAACTATGAGAACAGCGATAAAGGAAATCAGTGGCAACCAGGACCACGTGCACCAGCTCAGAAACAAACGCCACAGCAAAAGCAAATAACATTACTAAAAGTTAAGCAATAAATGGCCAGACAAAAGCTTAGGAGTTTGATTGCAAAGTCAACACGTGCACCCACAGCAATTATGTTGGCATACATGACCCAAACAGGCAACCATTTACAGTTTTTGGATGCATGTGTGAACTTATTGAGTATAGTGACCAGAGAAAAGCCAGGATTACTGGAGTTAAATACTTTGCCCTACAGCAATGCATTTATATATATATATATATATATATATATATATATATATATATATATATATATATATATATATATATATATATATATATATATATATGTGTGTGTGTGTATATATATATATATATATATATATATATACACACACACACACACACACACACACACATACATATACATATATATATATATATATATATATATATATATATATATATATATATATATAGATATAGATATCTATGACACTCATCAACTTATAAGACACGAGATAAGCTGCTGTAGAGAGAGACTCGCACAAGAGGTTCCAATTTAAAAACACTGCATACTGGAAACAAAACCAGTAGAAAAAAACCTTCCCTTCCTCCTGCAACTGTATTTGAGCACTCAAAGGGCGGGGAAGGACAAGGGAGCCGTGACATCACAGAATGGGTGGGTTTCATTGTTTTACTTAGAAACAGAGGCTGGCCTTGGTGATGTCACTTTGGGGGAGGGAACTAGTGCAAAAAAGTACCTGTACTGCCTGGCCTTGATGATGTTAGTAATTGGGTGACTACAGCAAGCTTTAGTAAAGCACGAGACAGTCTTTTTAAAAGTGAAACCATCACAGTACGCTACGGTAGGCTTCTGTTACAGAAGTAAAGTAAATTAAAATTATTTTAAATGGCGCACTGTTGTTACTTTATAGAAGGAACTGTAACTAAGGAGCAAAAGGGCTGAAACGTTGAGGAATACATTATAGAAACACACTGTACTCCTTTAACTTCAGGACACCGATATGCAAGTTGACCTCTATACTGGACCACATGCCCTGGGCTGACTTTCCCAGGAAGTGCCCCCCCCCACCCTATCAGGGAAGCTTCCGTGATCACTGTGGCGCCAGGTTGGTGATCCTGGAAAGGGCAACACCAAAGATTTTCGTTTGTACTCATCCAGCAGAGGAGATGTTGTTTGCAGGTGTTGGTGATGAGGATCTGTGAGCTCAGGGGGTGAAGACTGGATATCCACTGGAACTGAAGAAGCCACTGTAGCAGTCTCATGTGTACTCTGGCTAGGGGAACAACTGGGATGGCTGCAGCCATAGACCCCAGAGCCTGGAGAACATCCTTTGCAGACATCTTTCTTTGACAGAGTATCACTTGAACTTGTGCCTTTAATCTCTAAAGCCTGTCAGGAGGAAGAGAGACCAGACTTGATTGAGTGTTGAATATTGCCCCTATGAATTCCAATTGTTGTGAGGGCTGAAGGTTGGATTTTTCCCAGTGGATGGTGATGCCCAGCGACTCTGCTAGTACTAGAGTGTAGCAGAGGGTCCTGACCAGAAGGCGCTTGGTGGGGTCGGAGAGGAGCGAAACGTCTAGATACAGAGACACCTGGAATCCCTGAAGTCTCAGATGAGCTGTGACCACTGCTAGCATTTCGTGAACACTCTGGGGGCAGTTGAGACACCGAATGGGCAGGGCCCTGAATTGGTAGTGATTGGCTTTCACCTGGAAGCAAAGGAGACTCCTGCAGCGCTTGTCCATCTTGATGTGGTAATACGCATCCCGGAGTTCTAACGAGCACATCCACACACCCTCCCACAGAAAGGGAAGGATAGATTGAATCAGACAATGTGGAACTTGGTCTGAACTACTGATTTGTTTAGCTGGCTGAGATCCAAAATGGGCCTTCAGTCCCCAGTCTTCTTTGGCACCAAAAATAATCTTGAGTAGAACCCTGATCTGCACTGGTCTGGGGGGATCTGTTGGATGACTCGTTTTTGACATAGCTTTCATATCTCGGAAGCTGCCTCCTCCGTTTGACTTGGTGAAACATCGGGAAAGGACATCGGAGGTCTTGGATAAGATATTAGGGGAATGTGACAGACTCTGGTAATGATTCCCTGCACGCACTGATCGCTTGTAATAGACAGCCAGGCAGCTTGGCGCAGAGAGAAACGTGCCCCGACTGCTTCCAGAGGAAAACAAATGGGCAGTGCTTCAGGAGCGCTGATACGGTCTTCCCGAGAAGGAATCTTTGGGGTCCTGCTTCCGGGGACCCTCTCAGCCCCAAAAGGGGCATCTTCCATTATTGGAACTCCCTTCTGCCTCTGGGGGAGTCCTCACCACATGCGTCATGGAAAGGACCATGAGACTTCTTGTGCTACATCTTCCCACTCCTCTTGTTCCTGGAGAAGGAATGCTGAGGTTTGGAAAAGCGTAGGCCCACGGCAGACAAGATCTTCACATCCTGCTCGCACCTGGCTAATGTAACCTTGACCTTAGCACAGAACAGAACTGATGGTTCGATAGGGGCATTTAAAAAGGAAGACTTGAAGGAGTCCGCGAGGTCACAAATGCGCATCCATGCATGGCGTCTCGTAACTACGCCTGCACCCGCAGCTCTAGCCGCTCCTTCGGTTGGGAGGGGACAGCAAAGTACAGTTGTGTACACTTACCATAAATGTAGATGTTCTGAGTGTATTCACTGTTGCAGTCATTACATTTGGGCAATCTGCTGGCAGGTTGCCCTCAGTCGGCCTGAATTCCAAAATCTTGGGTCCTGCATCAGTTGCCGTCTTCTCTTCCATGACGTCAAGTCGTCAGGGGTATAAACCATGCAGCCAACGTAATTTTCTTTAGGCTTTGCTTGCCCCCGATGTCAGGTGCTCCCAAAAAGGTAGCCAAAAAAAAAAAAAAAAAAAAAAAAAAAATTATATATATATATATATATATATATATATATATATATATATATATATATATATATATATTTATACACACACTTCAATATAAACTTTACCTTCATCTACAAGCAAATACACCACATAGTTTGTAGAAGATAGAGAAGGAAGATAAACTCCAGAATGACAGGGGGATGGCGGGAGGGTAACCTGGACTGCAACAATGAATACACTCTAACATCTACATTTATGGTAAGTGTACACAACTGTACTATGTTCTTCGTGTTTCACTGTTGTAGTCATCACATTTGGGTAGAATCCCAAAGCTACGGTTGGGAGGCTGGAGCTAAACAGCATTAGGTGTGGCTATAAGGCCCTGCAGAACTGCAGTGGCAAAGCCTGCCCTGGACTTAGAGTAAGAGGCAAATGATAATGCTTTGTAAAGGTGTGAACAGAACTCCAAGTAGCAGCCTCTAGAATGTCTTTGGTTGGTACTCCTCTGAGAAAGGCTGCTGAAGTAGCAGCAGCTCTGGTGGAATGAGATCGAATACCCTTGGGCATAGGTTTATCATGGTGTAGGTAACAGAAACAGATGCAGTGGCTTATCCAATTTGAAATGGTCTGCTTTGAAATAGCCTGTCCTTCTGATCCTGCAGCATATGAAACTAGTAACTGCTCAGTTTTTCTTAGAGCTTTAGTCCTGCTCAAGTAGAATCTTAGCTGTCTGTGTACGTTCAAGGAATGCAGAATTCTCTCCCCCTTGTTCTGTGGATTTCGATAAAAGGTTGGCAGATGAATTGTTTGGTTAAGAGCCACACTGGAAACCACCTTAGGCATAAAGGTAGGATTTGTCCTCTGAGACATCCCGTCTGGGTAAAATATGATTAAAGGCTCTACAGCCATGAGGGTCTGTAGCTCTGAAACTCTTCTTGCTGAAGTAATTGCTAGTAGCAGAGCTGTTTTCCATGATAAGAGCTTTACATCAGCGGTAGCAGCTGGTTCAAATGGAGGCAGGGTGAGCTTTTCCAACACATAATTCAGGTCCCATGCAGGTAATGGTGATCTTCTAGGAGGCTTTAAATTTTTGGGTCCTCTAAGGTACTGCTTTAGTAGAGGATGAGAAAAAATTGGTGGCGCTGTATCATAATGAGCCGAAATGGCAGAGGCATGGATTTTAATTGATGAGAAAGACAGGCCTTTGGTTCTGCTGTATCAGTTCCTTGTGCTTGATTCCAAGCACAGAATCTCTTCTATTTGTCAGCATAAGATTTTCTAGTACTAGGCCTTCTAGCTTCCAAAATGACATCCATCACAGCTTTACTGAGAGTGTTGTTTGTATAACTACATGATCAGCCATGCTGCCAGGTTCAGTGTCTGTAGCTGATTATGCAGGATCTGATTGTTTTGCTGGGACAGTAGTTGAGGTCTTTGAGGTAAGGTCCAAGCTGGGTAATGAGACAAGTTCCTTAGGACTGGGTACCAGTACTGGCGGGGCCAGTCCGGGGCAATTATCTTTGGTTTCTCTTGTCTAACTTTTAGAAGGACCTTGGGGAGAAAAAGCAGAGGAGGAAAGGCGTAAACTGATAGTTTTTTCCAACTGAAGGATAGGGCGTCCACTTTCCATGCTTGTCTGTGATAAGTCCTTGTGCAGAATTGTTTCAATTGATAATTTAGAGGAGAGGCAAATAGATCTATGTCTGGGCTCCCCCATTTCTCTGTAATCATGCTGAAGACTTGTGGATTTAGTTTCCACTCGTGAGGATCCATATGGTTTCTGCTTAAATCGTCTGCTAGTGTATTTTGTTTTCCTGGCAAGAACTGACCTTGAAGATGTATTTGGTAGGTCAAAGCTGTGTCCCCACAGTGCCATGGCTAATCTGCAAAGGAGGTATGAGTGTGTGCCCCCTTGCTTGTTTATATACCACATGACTGTGGTGTTGTCCGTCTTTATCAGTAGTTGTCCTGAATGAAGTTAAGTCCTTGAAGGCTGTTGGGCATTTTGAACAGCTAGCATCTCTTTCTGGTTGATATGTAGATGCATTTGTTTGGGGGTCCATATGCCCTGAATGCATCTTCCTGCCATGTGGGCCGCCCAGGCATAATCCGAGGCGTGTGTTGTTAAGGTTTGGCTGGCAGGGCGGAGAGTTAAGGCCCGTCCCATGTTTTGGTGACATGCCTTTGCCCACCATAAAAACTCCTGTCATAGGCAGGGAATGAGAGGAATCATTGCTCCCAGACTGTGAGAATGTTGACTCCATAAACTTTTCAGGTACCATTGAAGTTTCCTCATATGCAATCTTGCATATGGAATCAGTAGGATGCAGGATGCCATGAAGCCCAGAGCCTGCAGAATTTGTCTTGCAGATAACTGGGTTTTTGTTGCCATCAGTTTGAAGTAAGTAGTCAGTTGACTTTGCTTGTCTGGCGTGAGGTAAGCCATCTGGGCAGTTGTATCCAAACCTTGCACCCAGGAATGTTATCTTTTGAGAGGGTACCAGTTATGATTTCCTTTAGTTTATTGTGTACCCTAGAGGCATGTTAGAAGCCTTTTCACAAACGCCAGGTGTCGAAGAAGAATGTCCTTGTTCTCTGCTTGAATGAGACCGTCGTCTAAGTAAGGATATATTTGTATACTTCTTTGTCTGCAAAATGCAATTACTGGTGCCAGGCACTTTGTAAAGACCCTGGGCGCAGTAGATAAGCCAAAGGGCAGTGCAGAGAATTGGTAATGCATTAAGCCAGCCTTGAATCTGAGGTATCTTCTGCACGACTGTCTTATTGGGACATGCAGGTATGCCTCTTTTAGGTCTAGTGTCACCAGCCAAGCATTCTTGCCCAGCATGGGCAGAAGCTGCTGCAAAGTCAGCATTTTGAATTTTGCAATGTCCAGGTATGTGTTCAAAATCGATAAATCCAGTATAGGCTGCCAGGCCTTGTCCTTTCTGGGTGCCAAGAACAGTCTTGAGTAAAAATCTTGTCCTTTTTCCTGTTCTGGTACTGGCTGAATGGCCCCCATATCCATGAGGGACATAACCTGTTTCTGTTCCTCTGTCCACTGATTTTTTGGCAGATCTGGTCAGCCATTTGCCATTGGCAGAGTGCGGAAATGGAATCTGTATCCCTGTGATACTATGCTTAGTACCCACTTGTCCTGGGTTATTTACTGCCAATTTTGAGCAAAAAGTGCTAACTTTCCCCCTATGGGTGCTGCCAAAAGATAAGTGCTTGGTGTAGGCAGAGGGAAGTCACTGGGATTGTTTTCTGTAGGTTTGCACTTTATCACCTCCAGATTTGGAGGTAGAAGCGCCCCATTGCTTTGACCTGTATGAATCTTGCGCCTGGTATCTGGAACCCTTAGGATATCTGGATTTGCCCCTTTGAGCTCTGTCTGACACAGGAAAGGACCAATTTTTTGTATGCTAGTGTCTACGGAATCTTGGTGACTGCACTTGTAAGAAGTCTTTAACAGTTTGTATAGACTTAGCTTTGTCTTCCATTTTCTTTAAAACCTCTTCTGCCTTAATACCAAACAGAGAACCATGCTGTAAAGGTGCATCTAGCAATTTAGCTTTAACATGATCAGGCAAATTTTGTTCCTTTAACCAGGCATGCCTCCTAATCACAGATCCAGTAACTGCGGCCCTGCAGGAGGCCTCTAAGGAATCAAAACCACATTGCAAAGTATGCTTTCCAACTTGTTTAGCCGCATGCAATAATTCCTGCAATTCTTTATTTTCTGCACATTCTGAAATCAACATCATTTTCTGTTTCAGCAATCCCATAACATGTTGTTGGTACTTTAACACACGAAATTGACAGTTTAAAGGCCCTGATTGCCAAGGTTGCAGATGTATAAACCTTTTCCCCCCATCGGTCTAGTGCCCTTGAATCTCTGTCAGAGGGGGTAGGATTTTTTTCTGTTAAGGCCTTAACTCCCTTTGGACCCTGTGAAATAGTTTCAGGATCAGCAGCAGGGTTTCTAAATAAAAATGTATGAGACACAGGGACCCTGTAATATCTGTCAGGCTTACTGGGAGCCGGAGGTAACGAGTCAGGGGTCAAGCTCGACTCTGAAAACACATCATCCACAATGTCTAAAACAGGGGGAATGGCTAAAGGCTTGTGCTGAGGAAGAAGGAAATCCCTGAGCCTCTTTTTTGATTCTGAGACGTCTTGACTCTCCCAGTGAAAATGCTACCTCAAAGTATGCAAGGTTTCTCCAAATGAATAATCCTCAGGAGGAGATGCAGATGGAATAGACTCCTCAGCATCAGAATCCTCATAGGGAGGTAGAGATAATTCCTGATCAGAAGAGGAATCAGAAGAAATAGAAACTTGATCTGAAGATTCATAATCAGTGTCTTGCTAGGCCTCTTATCTGGAAGGGGATGGGTACCCCTGATCAAGGTAATGAGGTCTTCAGCCATTTTGATCATCTGCTTTTTAGGCGTAGAGGCCTGTGCACGTGGCTCATGCACCATTTATTTAGTTTTAGAAGTTGCTTTTGTCTTTGGTTTTGCAGCTGTCCTCTGTTTGATATACAAATGTTGAGGTCTGAATACACCCTCAGAAGCCAGTACCTGCTCAGCGGCTCCGGACCCATCCGAGGGAGATACATCCATTGGTCCCATACCTTGAGTATCTTGCGGCATGCCAGACTCCACATGGGTGTCGATAAAGGCCTGCGACTCGAAGGTAGCGGGTATCAGGGGCTGCAAAAGCAGCTTCACTGAGTACCGGCGACTGGCTTAGGAGAAGCTTCGTCGGTTTTGGATCTCGACTGCCTTTCTCTGTCCTTTTCTTTGCGTTTTTTATGTACTCCGGTAGTCGGATTGGTATCAGACGACATTTCTGGGTAGTTAAATCCGTTTCCAAAATACTTTGACGCAAAAATATACCAACGCTTAATAGTGCGTTGGTTAAATCAAGCACAAAACCGACAGCCAGGCACGTTGTGATCAGGGCCTAAGCAAGGAATACAGTATAAATGGAAATCCTTATGAGGTATTTGCTTCCCACAAGTAATACAATTATTAACTTTTTCTGACATTGGTAAAAAGCAAGAAAAAAGTTTCTCCAACGGGCTACTTAGCTTTAGTGAAGACTTTGGATCTGAAACTCAAACGCGAATATTTCAGTAGTCGGCCAACCGGCACTTGTGAAATGCTTCTGCTTCGGGCACCGTGCAGCAAGACAGACTAAAGAAAATGGCGTTGGCTGCATGTTTTATACCAGACGACCTGACGTCATGGGAGAGAAGACCGCAACCGACGCAGGACCCAAGACTTTGGAATTCAGGCCGACTGAGGGCAACCTGCCAGCAGATTATCTAAATGTAATGACTGCAACAGTGAAACACGAAGAACATCATGGACGAATTGGATATTGACTCTAGGGTGGCAAGTTGGGAAGCAACTTTATCACGTTCCCCATCCGAAACTTGATCCGCGAGGGTTCCAGAGAGTTCGGTGATGGGATCTCTCTGCAGCCTCGTAAAATGTACCAAAAAGTTCAGAGACCTGACTGCAAAGGTCGCTGACACAAAAACTCGCTTCCCTAATGTGTCCACCGCCCGGGACTCTCTATTGGGTGGGTGAACTTTCCTCCACAAGGTCCTTTTTCTTGGGTGGGTGAACTTTCCTCCACAAGGTCCTTTTTCGTGGCTGCAGACACCACCATAGCGTCTACTGGCATACCTCTAGACCAATGGGGTTGATCCTCTGGAGGGGAGAGTATTTTATCTGATCTCCTGGGGATCGCCTCAATGGTGCCAGGGTTATTCCACGCCCGCTGCAAGATGAGCTTGACCAACTCATCGGCAGGGGGGGCGGGCCACTCAAGAAGTAGAGGGCCGAGAGCGGAAGGCCTGCAGGAATACGGATTCCTCCGAAGGATTGGTGGGCTTCCAGTCACCGCTCTGTTTCAAGATTTCCAGGACGTCTCCAAATGAGACACCAGGGGGCGACTATGGGGATCCTTCCCCATCATCGTAGTCCGTATCTTCCGTGAGGGGACTCCTCTGGGGGAGTCCATGCGTTTCCTCTTACATACCCGTTTCCGAGGGGTTTCTTCGGTGGGAGCATCCGAAGAGGACAAAAAGGGAAATACCCTGAACAGGGGTTTCCTGGGCCTTGTTCTCTAGGAATCCTGCGGCTCAGAGGGAACTGGTAGTATGACCGACAGAGGAGGATTGCTGGAAGCAAGCACCCTCTCCATCACCCGGAAAGCATGCCCACCTGAAGAGGAATGGGAGCCCAGAACCAAAGACGACAATTTCGGAACTGGGGTCACACTCCGCTCCACACAGTCCGCCCCTGGGGACGGAGCCTCAAGCAAACTCGGGGCGGGAGTCACCCTCGGACCCAAAGAAGGAATCGGCACCACAGCCGGAACCGTGGCTGGAACCGAGGGTTCCACCCCCCCCCCCCAAGCATGAGACTGAGGAAGAGTGGGATCCAATGGAATTGACACCCAAAGGGGCCTCGGAGCCTCAGGCACTGTCATTGCTGGCACCGAGGAAAAGGGTCCTTTCGTAGATGTCGGGTATATGAGCCGGGGAACAGAGGGATCCAAGGGAGGAGAGTATGTAAGGGTCGCCAGTGTAATAGACCCAAAGCCCAGAGTGAGATGAGGTCTAGGAAAATTTGTAATTTCCCTGGTGGTCAGCAGCTGATCAAAAAGGCGCACCACATCCAATTTTGAAAGTCTCCTGGTGGACTTTACCGATGCCCCTGAGGTGGAATCAGGCCGGTCTAAAAAGGGACTGAAGGCTTGTCCGGCAAAAGGATCCGCAGAGTACTGGGTTCGTGGTGTATTACAGAACAACACTGACTATTCCAATTTGGAAACCAGCAACAAAGGAATGATCGGGGCCGAGAACGGGCTTGGAGCCGAGGTCACAGCTGGGGTGGAGTTCAATAACGGCACCGAAGTTGTCGAAACAGAAGTCGGGATGGAGATGGGGGACGTCGGTGCCGAGATGGAGGCAGACAAACTGGTCGGAGCAGAGGTTGTAGTTGGCGCCATAGCCGGAGCCGGGGCCGCCGAGGCAACCTCGGTATGAATCACTGGAGCCAAACTTGGAGCCGAGGTGGTTGGAACAGAGGAGGCAGTACGGTGCTCAGTGGAATTCTTATGGGCCTTGTGCTTATGGCTTTTGCCCCTATCACCGGCCGGTGAAGAGGGGTCTGAGCGAGGACGTTTCTTGTCCACAGAAGGAGGGGATGAGACCTCCGACGGAGAAATAGCCTCCGAAAAAGGCGAAAGAAGCAGGCCCTTAAGGGTCAATTTATTAAGTCGCTCATTCAGCATCCGCTGACTGAAGCTGGCACAAATCACATGGAGGTTTCGCCAATAAATGCGGAACCCCCAAACAATACACACACTCTTCACGAAGGTCACTATTCGGAAGTTTACCACTGCAAGGAGAGAAGTGTTTAAACCCCGTAGTCCCTTTCTTCTCAGACACAATAGGAAACACACACACACACAAAAATAGAAGAAAGGAAGAAAAGAAGGAAAGAGGGAAATACCAACAATGGTATTGGGAATACCCAAGGGTAGAAGGGCCAATACCAACAATGGTACGAAAGGAAATACCTGTGGGTAGAGCCGAGTGTAATAAAGTTGCAAGAAATTAGCAAACTAACAGGAAAAAATCCACAAAAACTTGTAAAATTTAGAAAAATATAACAGCTGGAGAGCTCGGTGAAATGCTGCTATATGGCTGCGCGGCAAAACGAGATCTGAAGTAACTGAGTGAAGGGCACTGTGGGTTGCAGTTTAGCTCGAGAGTTTTTGGTGCACACAAGCTTGGTATAAGGTCGACTTGGTTCCGAGGGCTCGGAAATGAACCCATCAGTGATGAATAGGAAGAAGATTGAAGATTAACAACTTTAGATAGACGGGTTAGTCCTGAGGGAAACCCTGTCCGCATGGAAGATAATGAAGGGTTCCACAGCCATAAGGGCCTGTAACTCACACACTCTTCTTGCTAAAGTGATGGCTAGCAGTAAGGCTGTTTTCCAAGAGAGGAATTTTAACTGCTGCAGCAGCAGGCTCAAAATGGGGAAGCACGAGCTTCTCTAGTACAAAGTTAAGGTCCCAGGCAGAGTGGGAGCTCTCCTGGGGGGTCTTAAATTGTTAGCTACTCTCAGGAACTGTTTGATCAGAGGTTGAGAAAAGAGGGGTGGCTCAGTATTATAATGAGCTGAGATGGCAGAAGCATGAATCTTAATTGATGAGAAGGATAGGCCTTTGTGGAGTAGCTCTGCTAGGTAATCTAAGATTTGAGGCAAGGAGGGCACAGCTGTGTCCTTCCCTTAAGACTGGCTCCAAGAACAGTATCTATTCCACTTTTCTGAATAGGATTTCCTAGTACTGGGCCTCCTGGCCTCAAGGATAACATCTAGCAGCCGATGGCTGAGGGTTGCTGGTGATATATTCAGGGAATAAGCCAGGCTGCCAGGTTCAGGGTTTGCAGATGAGGGTGCAAAATCGGTCCCTCATGCTGGGACAGTAGAGGGGATCTGCTGTAGATGCCAGGGTGGCACTGCTGTCAGACTGTGTAGGAGTGGGTACTAGTGCTGGCGTGGCTAGTCTGGTGCAATAAGGATTGTCCTTGGCCTGTCCTGTTTGATTTTGAGGAGTACTTTTGGAAGGAGGGGGAAAGGCACAGATTGAGAGGTTTTCCCATGTGAAGGATAGGGCGGATAGGGCATCCATTTTCCAAGCTTGGTTGTGGGGAATTCTGGTGCAAAATTTGTTTAGTTGATGGTTTTGGGGGATGCAAAGAGGTCCACCTAGCGTCCCCCACCTGTTAGAAGTTTGAATGAATTTGGTTCCAGTTTCCACTCTTGTGGGGTCCATTAGATTTCTGCTTAAGTTGTCTGCCAGTGAATTTTGTTTGCCTGGCAGGATTTGAGCTCGCAGGTGCACTTGGTTGCTTAAGGCTGTGTCCACAGAGCCATGGCTAACCTGCAGAGTGGGTAGGAGTGGTATTGTCTGTCTTTATCAGATGTCGTCCTGACAGGATAAGGTATTTGAAGGCTGTCAGTACATGCTGTACAGCTAACATTTCTTCTTGATTGATATGCAGATGAATTTGCCCTGGCTCCATTTGCCTTGTATGCATTTGCCTGCCATGCACAGTCTGATGAGTCTGTTGTCAGAGTATGGACAGGGGAGGATTGTGATAAAGGGAGCCCCTTGTTGTGGTTGTAAGCCTCTGCCCACCAAAGGAATTCTGTCCTTAAGCAAGGAATGACAGGAATCACTGCTTCCAGGTCCTGGGAATGTTGACACCAGAGACTTTTTAACTCATTACAGCCGAGTGACGTCTCCAGGCGTTTCTGCAGTTACCTCCTACTGCTCCTCTAGGCGTCTAATATTGCCTGTTCATATTTGCATTAATAATTCCAAAACCATGTTACATACAAGGTATCGGAAAATTTTATCTTGAAGCATTCATGATGGCAAACACAACTGTATTGATATATGACCTCTGGCAATGGATATTTCTTAAAAAATGTAAGGTGATCACTTCAATTTTTAAATGCTGAAGCCATGCCCACTAGGAGTTAAAGGTCCTCACTCAAAAGAGCGCTACTGGAGAGAATGAGTACCACTGAAGTTTCCTCATATGCAGTCTTACATATGGAATCAGAATACATGAGGCCATGAATCGTAGGGCTCGCAGTATTTTTCTTGCAGGTAGCTGGGTTTGGGTAGCCAGTAGTTTGAAATAAGTTGTCAAATAAACCTGCTTTTCTGGAGTGAGGAATGCCATCTCGGAAGTTGTGTTCAAGCTTGCTCCCAGGAATACAATCTTTTGGCTGGGTACCAGATGTGATTTCTTTTCGTTGATGGTATACCCCAGATAAGGTAGGAGTCTCTTTACAAACGTCAGGTACTGAAGTAGCAATTCCTGACTGTTCGCCTGAATCAGGCAATCGTCCAAGTACGTGTATATTTGAATATTTTTCTGCCTGCAGTTAGCAATGGCTGGAGCCAGGCACTTTGTGAATACCCTGGGTGCAGTAGAGAAGCCAAAGGGAAGTGCAGAGAACTGACAGTGCATAGAGCCTGCCCGGAAACGTAGATATTTCCTTCAAGATTCCCTTATGGGGATGTGCAGATAAGCTTCTTTTAAGTCTAGGGTGACTAGCCAGGAGTCCTTGGTTAGCATAGGAAAGAGCTGCTAGAAGGTGTTTAGGGTTGACAGATCCAGAATAGGGTGCCAAGAGTTCTCTTTTCCAGGGCACCAGGAACAGCCTGGAGTAGAAACCCTGCCCCCTTTGCTCTGTTGGCACAGGTTGAATAGCCCTGATAATGAGAAGAGAAAGTACTTGCTTTTGGGCCTCTGTCCACTGGTTTGGAGGAAGGTCTGGCAATCTGCTTGGGGTTGGCAGAGAGTGGAAACAGAATCTGTATCCCTGGGATAGAATGTTTAAGACCCATCAGTCCTGGGTAATATACTCCCAAGTTTTTTGCATGCAGGGCGAGTTTTCCTCCTAGGGGTGCAAGTACTTGGGCATGACTGGGAAGGATTAAGGACAAGTCATTGTGAACTTTTTCCATAGGAGGGTGGCTTACCACTCCCAGTTTTTGAGGAGGGAGCACTCCATTGTTCAGATCTGTGCATACCGAGACCGTATTCTTTTGTGGTCTGTTACCCCTGGGTTTGGGCTGAGAATGTCTGGAAGGGACTGGAAAGGACCAGTTTTTTTAAAGGCCAATGCCTACTGAATCTAGGTGGTTGTACCTGTAAGAAATCTAACAGTTTGCATGGCTTTAGCTTTTTCCTCCATCTTTTTAAGAACTACTACTGCTTTAGAGCCAAACAAATGTTCTTGGTTTAATGGAGCATCACGTAATTTTGCCTTGACATGGTCTGGCAAGATTTGTTCCTTCAGCCTAGCATGCCTTCTCAGAACAGACCCAGTGACAGCAGCCCTGCAAGATGCCTCTAAGGCATCAAAACCACACTGCAAAGTACGTTTACCAACTTGGTTTGCAGAATGCATTAAGTCTTATAAGTCCCTATTTTCTGCACAATCAGGAATCAACATTTTTTGTTTAATTAGATCAATAACATGCTGCTGGTACTTCAACATGTGAAACTGACAATTTAAAGCCCTGATGGCAAGAGTTGCAGAGGTATATACCTTCTTACCCCATCTGTCTACAGCCCTAGAATCCCTGTCCGAAGGGGTAGGGTTTTTGGCTGTAGAAGCCTTAATACCTTTAGGTCCCTGGGAAATGGTCTCTGGATCTGCAGTGGGATTTTTGAAGAGAAATTTGTGAGAGTCAGGTACTCTGTAGTATCTGTCAGGCTTTCTAGGAGCAGATGGCAAAGTATCAGGGGTAAAGCTGGATTCCATGAAGACATCCTCTATAATATCCAGGACAAGGAGGGGTGGGGGGGTGGGGCTGAGGGAATTGAATCCTCGGCATCAGAGTCCTCCAAGGGTATGTCCTGGTAATCACAGGGGTCAGAGTCATCAGACTCATGGTCTGAGGAATCAGAAGGAAAATCAATTGACTTTTAGAAGGGGAAGGCTGGCCTCCCCTAATTAAAGTAATAAGGTCTTCAGCCATTCTAAGCATTTGTTTCTGTGGCATGGGAGCTTGAGTGTGTGCTTTTGGTTGTCGGTTTCCTAAGCGTAGTGCGAACTCTGGGCCTGAGAAATTCGGTAGATTTAGTCATTAACGAAGTAGTCCATTTAATACGAACATCTGAAGGTCTGAATACACCCTCAGAAGTAGGTGCCTGCACAGCAGCTCCGGACCCATCCAAGGTAGAGACATCGACAGGTTCCATAGTCGAAGAAGCATCTCGCGGCATACCGGACTGCAAATGGGTCTCAGTAGAGGCCTGCAAATCTGTAGAAGCGGGTAACAGGGGCTGCAAAAGCATCTCACCGAGTACTGGCAGACTGGCGACTAGCTTAATGGAAGGGTCGTCGGCAGATTTGGACCTATGCGGTCTCTAACTTTATCTTTGTGTTTTTTCGGAAGATCGGGAGTTGGATGGCTTACCGAAACCATATTGGAATATGGAGAACGACAGCGAAAGAATTCAGACATAAAAACAGCCAGACGACGAATAGTTTGGGTGTTGAACAAGGCACAAAACTGACAGTGAGGGACGTCGTGGTCTGGGCCTAAACAGGTGATGCAGTAAGAATGAAAATCTGAGTTATTTGCTTTCCACAGGCAAGACGATTGTTAACTTTTTCTGACATCGGTTAGAGCAAGAAAAAAGGATCCCCAACGGGGTACTTAGCTTTAGAAGACTTCAGGTTTGAAACTCGAAAAACGAAAATTTCAGGTAGCTGCCGACTGGGCACTTGCGAACTGCTTTGGGCTCCCGCGCGGCTAGAAAAGCTGATGTAATGGCATCGGCTGCATGTTTTATAGACTTGACGTCATGGATGAGGCGACAGTATCCGACGCAGAAATCCCAAGACTCTGGTATTCGGGCCAACTGAGGGCTACCTGCAGGCAGGCAACCCAAGTGTGATAACTGCAACAGTGAAACACGAAGAACATCTGAATGCCCCAGCAGGAACACCAGACTAAAGCTATAAAAGGTCAATACATTCAAGCAAAATAGACCAAGGGGTAAGGAGGGAGGAATAGAATATTGCAGCAGTGAAGAGAAAGAAATCTGTGGTTATGATAAGATTTTATGCAACTACTCTATGTCCTTCTATTCATTAGTTGCAGTATTCTTAACCTGAGGAACAATGCTAAAGATCAAGTTTCATAATATAGTACTAGGCTATCTGCCCTAGGGCATTTATAAGCCTAGCCAAAGTGTATGTGGCTTTCGCCACCCCATGTAATGATACAAAAGTGTACAGTTTAAATTAAATTTAGTTTACTGTGCCTCTATCTAGCAATGACACAGAGATGACCGCCGGGGTAAACCTACGATCACCCATCCATTCGTCCAGATTTCTCTTGAAGAGAGTCAGTGAGGGGCTCTGCCTAACATGGACAGATATCCTGTTCCAGAGTGCGGGAAGCCTCTGGGTTATGAATCTGTCCCTCCAGCATGTCCTATTGATATTTGTGCTGAAGGTTCAGATCTTTAGCTCTCGTGGCTCTGATGGATTTGGATTTTTTGAGGTGGAGCATGTCCATAAATTCTGAACTGGACATGGCCTTGTACGTAAGGCACAGATCACCTCTGAGCAGGCAGTATGCTACTGAATAGAGCTGGAGCTTTTTCAGTCTGGCAGCATATGACATATGCTGGAGACCCTTGATCTTCTTGGTAAGGTACTTTTGGGGTCTCTCCAGCTGCTGCAGGTGCCGGGTGAGGTACATACCAAATGGGGCATTGTACTCGATCATAGGCCTGATAAGGGAGGAATATAAGGGTACAATGACATCCTTTGATCTTGATGTGAATCCCTTCATGATAAGGTGGGCAAGGTAGAAGGTCTTTCTAACCACTTTGGTGACGTGGGTGTCAAATGAGAGGTCACTGTCAACTTGGGTCCCTAGGTCTCTGATTACTTTTTTCCGTACTTAATGGATTACCACCTATGTGGTAATTTGTGGGTACTTTGTTTTTTCCAAAGGGAATGACTATACATTTTTTGGCATTTAGTTTAAGGCCATGACTCTGGCACCAGTCGTCTGTTTGTGAGGCCCTTCTGGAGGATGCATGTGTCAGCTGGTGTGTCGACTATGGCGCCTAGTTTGCAGTAGTCTGCGAACTTGTCAGCCACAACTCCCCTATGTTTGCCTGCACATCTGAGAAATAAATGCCGAACAAGAGGGGTCCCAAGACAGAGCCCTGTGGGACTCCACTTGTGACTGGCTTAAGAGTCTGACATAGCTCCAGCTATTCTGACTTTGTGGGTTCTGTCCTTTAGCCAGTTTGCAACCCATCTTGTGATAAACGGGTTTACATTTAAGCTGTTGAGCTTGGCGATGATGCCTGATGCCTGAGTGGGGTATTGTGTCGAAAGCTTTTGCCAGATCCAGGTAGGCTGTATGAACTGCTTTGCCTTCATCGATTGCTCTAGTGACTGTTTCAAAAAAGTCCACCAGGTTTAAAAGACAGTATCTGCCTTTTACAAAGCCGAACTGGGTAGGGTCAATTGTCTGTAGGTCCCTGATGTCGTTGTTTATGAGTTCCATAATGATCCTTTCCATAGCTTTGCAGACCAGGCTGGTCAAGCTTATGGGGCGGTAGTTTCCAGGGTCTGTAGGAGGTGCCACCTTTGTGGAGTGGGACCACTGTAGCTGTACGCCAGTGTTCAGGGACGTATCCTGTAGCAAGGCTAAGATTAAACAGCATTCTTATGTGCGGGTTGAGCTCCTCTAGGAGTTCACGTAGCATGCAACCCGGGACACCGTCAGGTCCCATGGATGCTGTATTTTTAGCTTTGCTGAGGGCAGCTCTCACCTGGACATCTGAGATTTCAGGGAGGTTGCATTCAGCTGAGATATTTATTTCATCTTTTGGGGGAGAGGGAGGGTAGAAATTTGCACTGTACCTGTCTGCCAGTATGTTGGCAATATCTGTGGGTTCAGTGTATTTTTTGCCGCTATGAACTAACTCTGCGCATATCTGAGGGTTTCCGCCCAGGTTTCTAACATAACTGAAGAAGGCCTTGTGATTATCTTTAGTGTCCTTAGCGATTTTTCTCTCGAAGTTGGCCTTTGATGATTTTATTAGCGAACATAGTTTTTTGCTAGTGCTGATCAGGGATGCCTTCCCTTTATGGGATTTTGCTCTGTCTTGCAGTAGCTTCCTTCTCTTGTTATAAAGTTTGTTTATGGCTGGGGTCCACCAGATAGGATGCCTGCCTTTGGTGGAAAGGGTCTTGGTTTTATTTGGGATTGCATGATCCATGCATTCTTGGAGATGCCCGTAGAAAGCATTTGTGAAAGATTCAGCAGTGTGGGATGTGGTTTCCACTGGCCCAGGGGGCTTGAAGGATACCATTTCAGTCCTAAGGAGTGTAAAGTCGGCTTTTGAGAAGTTTCTCACTGTGGTCTTTTGTGCTGGGGGTGGAGGTGGGATATGAATATCTAGGGTTATTAGTTTATGGTCTGATCTCACTAGTGAGGGGTATACTTCTGGTGTTGAGCATTTTGTCCCCATGTTTGTGATGATCAGGTCAAGTATATTATTTCCCCTTGTGGGAGTGGTGACTAGTTCCATCGCATTTGAGTTGATGAATTCCAGGAACCTTTGGGCTAGGGTGCTGGGGCTTGAGTAATGCACCCAGTCTATGTTTGGGTAGTTGAAGTCTCCCAATATGATGGTATTTGGTGAGACATTCATA
Organism: Protopterus annectens; assembly: GCF_019279795.1. Lineage (NCBI taxonomy): Eukaryota > Metazoa > Chordata > Ceratodontiformes > Protopteridae > Protopterus > Protopterus annectens. The sequence goes on from NC_056737.1 coordinate 931,568,196, forward strand.
TCCTCTAGTGTCTTCAGGAAGGCTAAATGGAGTTCCTGAGATTGCGAGGGTGGTCTGTAGCATGCTACAAGTTGTATAGCAGTTTTGCCTACGGTTAGTTGCACATGGATGGTCTCCGATGCTTCGTGCTTTGCCACTAACCTGGAGGTGTGGGTGTCTTTAATGAATATGGACACTCCCCCTCCTTTTGTGGTTCGGCCCAGGTTTTGGGGCCGAAATGCATGATACGAGGTATAACCTGGTAGGACTGGGGTGCTCTCAGGAGCCTTGAACCAGGTTTCAGTTACTGCACAGACATCGATGCTCTCCATACTGCTTCGAGAGCCTGCATCTTGAGATTTAGACTTCTGGCGTTGAGCAGCATTACCCTTAGTTTTTTTTCCTTTATTGTTTTCTAAGGTGGTGGGTTTGTCTTTTGAGCCTTGCCTAAAAAAGGCACTATGGGGGTGGCAACAGCCTTAGCCAATATCCGGAAGCCCAGTGGTGACAGTTGCAAGCCGTCCCTTGCGAAGCAGCGTGGCTTGTCCAGCATGTCATCCCAAGCAGACAGACATTGGATTCCCCCTAGAATGACACCAGTAACTTGAGCCAATTATTAAAGCTGATCATCTTGTCTTTGTATTGTGGCATCATTCTTGGTGAGGGCAAGATGCTGCTCAGGGTCAGGGTCATACCGGCCTGGGCTACATAATCAGAGAACTCCTCTATGTCTCTTTTCATGTAGTCTAAGGAGTACGTCTCAGATAATTCATGCCGGCATGGACAATGACGGAGTCATATTTGTACTTGCTTTTTGCTTTGGAGTGACCTGAGTGCTTGTGTTATGTGGCGGATCCTAGCTCCCGACAAGGAGCTCACCGTTACCCTCTCTTTGTTCAGCCTGGTAAGTGGGACGTCAGTGTGTCTGACTATAGAGTCACCTATTACTAGTGTATCAGGCATGGTGTTTCGCCTTAAGGGCTGTGATTGTTTGGCACACTGACTTTGTGTACTATGTGGTGCTTGTGCAGAGTTTTGAGGTGGTGTTTTCTTGGATGTCTGCTTTGGGAGCCTCTGTTGTTTCTGTAAGTTTTTTATTAGAGCCTCTGAGTATGTCTTTGTGTTACTATGTGTTTGGTCTGCAGTTGTGGTTGGTTTATGTGAGACTGGGTTTGTTGTGTGTGTGGTTACCTTCTCCTCCTGTCTGGTCTTGCTAGTCCTGTGTTGAGAGAGTTCAGCCTCCAGTTTGGCTATATAGTTGCATCTCTCACATGTGTTTGTGTTTGTTGGGAGGAGGAGAGGGTTGTCTGTGTACATGAGACAATTGTAACATTGTCTCAGGATTCCCAGATTAACCAGCTGAACTGGAGAGGACGTCAGTAATATACCACTCGACATGCCAAAATAGTATAAGGGGGTGATGTGTAACTGGGTCAGAAAGAGGACTTTGAAGGGAAGTGGGTATTAGCACGGGTTGTAGGTGGATGTAGTGCTTACGTTAGTTTAAGGGTGCTTCACTTAAAAGAAAGGTTTCAGGAGCAAGTGCAATTCTTATGATAAAGCGAATAGACTGATTTTGTTGAAAGTAGAGCTTTCTTAAGGGAAAAATTGAAGTGCAGACTTGGCGGAGTCAGGAATAGTTTAAGCCTGTTTAACCAGCGCTGCGCTATGTGCACAATCGCGCAAAGCCGCGCAAACGCGGATTTTAAACAGGGAACTTCAAAAGAGCTGGAAATGGTCCAAAACGACCAATTACTACAAGCTCTTGTGCTGAGGTCACTCCTTCAGGGACAGATAGGCTGCTCAAGGCTCCCCACTCCCACTGGTGAGCAAAGAAACTTCCTTCTATCCAAGTAAGGCAATGGACAACACAGGAACTACACCACAGTCCAGAATACAGCAAAGCCTTTATACTGGTCTAAACTAGTCGAGAAAGGCGGGAAAACAAGATTTTTTTTTTTTTAAGTTAAAAAAGTACACAGAAATGCAGGAAAAACAGTAATAAATCACTTACACAGGCTAGCTCACTTTAGTGGGTAGCCTCAACAGTTAAATTTAACAACAAACTTTCGACCAAATGTAACTAAGTGCAGATAATGTACAATGCATAAAACAGGTAATAAAGCAGTATAAACTTGTTCAAAGTAAGAAAAGGAAGGTCTCTCAGGTAAAAACAGCAAAAAAAATACTTAGATCAGGAAAGTAGTCGCTTTTCTCAGTTCTCTGCTGCCAGCACCACTCTGCAGGACCACGAGGAGCTGTTGGAAGGGAGGAGCTCACAATGAAGCCATGTAAAATGGCTTTAGCAAACAAGGCTCTGGATCTGGAAATGCCATCCAGTTTGTAGTGTTTGGTAAAGGTATGGACAGAAGACCAGGTGGCTACTTCAAGGAAGGCGCTGTTAACTAAGCCCTTGAAGAATACTTTAGAGTAAGCCACAGTCCAGTTAGAGTGGGCCTTCACAGGTGAAGACAGTCTTTCCAGGAAGGGTGTAACAAAGGCAAACAGTCTTTGAAATCCAGGAAGAAATAAGTCTGCTTGGAAACTGGTAAACCCAGAGCCCTGGGATGAAAGTTCACAAATAGCTGATCAGATTTCCTGATAGTTTTTAAAGACTAAATCTAAATTGTCTGTGTACATATAAGGAGTGTAGTACCTTCTCACTGTGATTTTGTGGAGACGGGAAGGTAGGTAGGTAACTGAATGGATTAGTTAAGGGATAACTCATTTTGGCATAAAGGAATGATTTGTTCAAAAGGGTACCCTATCCTTATGACATACCAAGGGGGGTGGGCACCGCCATAAGGGCTTGAAGCTCTGACACCCTTCTGGCTGAGGTCAAGGCCATTAGTAAAACAGTTTTCCAACAGCTATGTTTGAGGGAGGTCGAAGATGCAGGCTTAAAAAGGAGCCAGGATTCATAGGCTCACAGGATGATAGGCTATTGGCCAGAAGGCCCTTATAAGCCTAGCTTAGAATTTCGCCCATGTTCCCACAAAGTCAACACCCGTTTCCCCTGTCCAGTAGGAGGAACACAGGTGAGATCCCAGGGGTGTATTTTCTGTTTCCCATCCAGTCGTCTAGGTTCCTCTTAAAGAGGGCTAGTGAGGTACTCTGCTTGACATGGAGAGGGAATCTATTCCACAGATGGGGAGTCTTTGGGATACAAATCTAACCTGCCAACAAGTACTATTAATGTCACAGACCAGGTTGAGGCGTGGCATGGGGTTGCACGATTGGAGTTTGACTTCTGGATATGCAGCAACTCCATCAAGGCTGGGTCTAAGAGGGCCTTGTATGCCAGACACAGGACACCTCTGAGCAGTCTGTAAGAGACTGAGTAGAGGACAGGGATTTTAGCTCACCTGTACAGGACATGTGTTTGAGACCCTGGACTTTCCTTGTCAGGAACCTCTGTGGTCTCTCCAGCTGTTGCATGTACTTGGCAAGGTACATGCTGAAGGGGGCACTGGGCATAAGTGTCAGCTTTTCTAGGACAAACTTAAGGTCCGAAGGAGGAGGAATAGGTTTTTCCTGGGAGACCTAATGTGAAGGACACCCTTAAGGAATTGTTTCACCTCAAATCTGGACACTAGAGGGGGAGAAAGGCAGACAAGCAGAAATAGCTGACTTGATCTTTGACAGAGGAGTAAACCAAGCTAGCAGAGAGCAATTCATACAAGTAAGAAAATCACTGGGATTTCCACGGTCAGTGGGTCTTGATTCTTAGAAAGACACCACAGTGAACATCTTTTCCACTTGGAAGCATAAGATTTTCTGGTATTGGGTTTTCTGGCCTCCTGCAAAACCCTGAACATGTCATCTGAAAACAGGTGTCTGAAGGGGATTAGAATCCTATCACCCACAGTGTCAGCTGTAGCAAGTGTGTGTATATTAGGGATCCTTTGTTCTGCCTGAGTAGGTCCATTCTGTGGGGTAACTTGTGGTGATGGCCCTTGACTAAATGCAGGAGGAGTGGGAACCAGTGCTGTCTTGGCCAAAAGGGAGTCACCAGCCAGATTTAGGTTGGTCTTGTCGAATCTTAAACAGGACCTACGGTATCAGAGGAAGGGGGGGTGCATACAGAAACATCCCCCTTCCAAGAGAAGGAGAGGGAGTCTACCTTCCAAATCAGAGGACTTGGGACTCTGGCACAAAAATTTTGGAAGTTGTCTGTTAAAGGGGGAGGCAAAATATGTCCTGGAACACGTCTCTGTGAAGCATCCATTTGTGGGATTAAGTCAGGGACATGATCAAGGAGTCTGCCACGAGACTCCGGTTGGAGGGAATGTACACTGCCTGAATAGTCATGTGGTAATGAGCCAAAAATTCCCAAACCAGACGAGCTAACCTGCAAAGGAGATAGGATTTGGTCCCCCCCCTGCTTGTTCACATACCAGAGGACTGTCATGCTGTCTGTTAACAGTTGTAGAGGAACTGAGCAAAGGAGAAGTTGAAATGCTTGTAGAGCTAGTAGCACTGCTTGTATTTCCCTGATGCTGATGTGTTCTGACTTTTGGAAGGGAGACCAAATTTCCTGATCTGTGAATTTCCCCAAGGCTGCTCCCCAGCCCACGTCTGGTGCATCTGTGTAGAGTTCTAGGACTGGGGTTAGAGGATGCGGGAGTAGACCTGGATTTAGGTCTATTTGTTGGGTCCACCAAAGCAGTTCCCTATTCAGGCAAGGAATGAGGGAGACTTTAAATTCTAGTGGGTGGGAAAGCTGGGTCCACACCGATCTGAGGAACCACTGGAATTTCCTCATGTGGAGGTTTGCCATTGGTACCATGGGAATGGTTGAAGCCATGAATCCCAGCATCCTGAGGAACTCCCTGGCTGTGATACGAGTCAAGGGAAGAAGGGTATGAAAGGATCAAAGGTCTTGCACCTTCTGAGGTGGAAGTGACAAACTCAGTGTTTGTCTGGATTTGACAACCCAGGAAAATATGGTCCTGTGTAGGGGTGAGGATGGACATCCTATAGTTAATGGTGAATCCCAGTTTTCTGAGAAGGGAAATGGTAGTCTCCAAGTTTTGGAGTAGAGTTTGGAAAGTTGGGACCTGTATGAGCAATCACTGGAGCCAGGAATTTTGTGAATACCCTCGCTGCTGTAGAAAGACCAAAGGGTAAAGCAGAGAATTGAAAATGCCAGGAATCTGCAGAAAAACGTTAAGAATTTCCTGAAAATGGGGTGAAGGTAAGCATCTTTTATATCTAAAGATGCCATTTATCCTTGTGGAAGCATAAGGGTAAAAAGAGTTTGGAGTGTCAACATTCTGAACATAGGACCCTTTAAGAAGGCGTTGAAAGGAGATAAATCCAGGATTGGTTTCAAAGGGCCATCTTTTCAGGGTACAAAGAACATTCTTGAATACAAGTCTTTCCTTCTTGAGGTTTGAAGAACCTTTTGAATGGAGTCTTGCTGCCAATGCTCCCAAAAAAGCTTCGGAAGGGCAACTGCTCTTGGGCAGGGTGGGGAAATTTTGGGTGGGGTGAGGGATGCCCATGAAGGTGGGGGTGGAGTGCCAAACCATGAAGCATCCTTTTCTGATTATGGAAATAATTAGGCTGTCTTGGGTGATTCTTTCCCAGACCCTTTGAGCGTTTAACAGGCAAATGGAGACATCTGCACGGCAGCCTCAGGCTCCCTGCTTTGTTAGGAAAGACCGTCTTTGTTGTGAGGATGGCCAAGAACTCCTAGGCTTCTGCTGTCTCTTGCCTCGTCTGGAAGACTTACCAGAGGGATTTCGGTGCGGCTATGGATGAAAACAGGCTTAGAAGGGAAATTCCTATGAAACCTAGGCATAGGAGAAACCAGGATGAGTTTCAATTCCTTGAGTTCCTTGTTTTTGTTTCCTGTAGGAACTTAAATAGGGAGGCTGCTGCCTTACCAATAAGGCTGAACTGTCTAGTGGTGCATCCGTTAATTTAGATTTGAAGTCATCCTGGAGGGGCTGCAACCTGAGCAACGAAAATCTTATAAGAACTGAACCAGTAGCAGCTGGCCTGGAACAAGCCCCCGCAGCATCATATCTGCATGTAATGGAATGTTATGCCACTTGGGAGGAAGCTCCCAGGATAGATAGAGCCAAGGCTTTTCCTTCTGAATCTGGAATATCTGCAGTGGCACTAGATGCCCGAGACAAGCTCCAAGGAGTACCTAGTCATGTGTGCCTGATAATTGATGGCCCTGAAAGCCAAGGTGGCTGCTGTACAGGCCTTTCTACCCAGTCTCTCCAGGGTTCTATTCCCTTTATCTGATAGAAGACTGGAAGAGGGAAGCATTATAGAAGGTTTATCTGTAGTTAGAGAAATGGCTGCTGGGTCTGCAGCAAGGCACTTAAAAAGGAATTTACAATCTTCAGGGACCTAGTAGAAGCGGTCTGGCTTCTTGGGTGCCAGGGCCTGGGACTCTGGGGTTTGTGAAGAATTGTGAAAGGCACCCAGAAATGCAGGATGCGCAGATGGAACTGCAGAAAGGCCAGGCACATCAACTTGCAGAAGTTGAGAACATCTTTTCTGGACATTAGAAATTTGGGAAGTATCCCATTTAAAGTGTTCTCCCATTTTCAGGAGAGTTTCACCAAAAGATCCCATCCATAGGGGAATTAGCACCGACTGACTCCACTTCAGGGGAAACAATATTCCTGGGGAGAAGGGTTTTGAGTAGAATCCAGAGATTCTTCTTCAGAGGAAGATTCATCAGATGAGTCGTTGTCCCTAATCCTTTTATGACTAGACTGAAAAGCAATTGTGGGAGCAGGCTGAGAGGAAGGCAATTTGAGTGCCATGAAGACCTGAAACAAGCTTTGAGAAAAGGTCTGCCAATCTGTAGGGGCCTCTCTAGTAGGTGACAAATGCTTAGTCTTTTGTTTTTTCCTTGCAGGACAAACAATCCTGTGCAACAGAGGACCGGACAAAAGCCTACCTTCAAATGTGGTTTAGTCTATCTTTTCTCTTGCTCGAGTGCGAGGTACCCACTTGGACCCTCTGTACTTCCAAGCCTAGGTTCCCCCACGACATCTTGGACGTCTGTTCGACCTCCACAGACATGCTCATGGACGAAGTCAAGGCGGTCTCAGAACTGGGCTTGGCCTGTGAATCAGTCCCTGAAGTCGGATGAGCCTCTGGGTTGACAAGCACCTCGGGAGAAACGTCTGACGGTAGAGGTGTAGCGGAAGCCGCATGCAGAGATTTCTTGGCCTTGTGCTTCACAGACTCTGCAGACTCGCAGGTACCCTCTATACGCTTAGCTAGCAACTTAAGCCGTTGGTTCTCTGAATAAACAGCAAGAGAGAGGAAAGCCTGCTTCTAAGGGTCTTTGGAATGAAGGACTGGAAAATACTATAGGACTTGTGGCCATGGTTACGGCCTAAACAAGAGAGACTGTAAATGGCTGTCCTTATGTGGAATATGTCTTGCACAATGGCACTGGCCCTTCCTGGATGACATAACCAAACAGTAGTAAGAGAACAAATTTCCCCAACAGGGCACTTGCCTGGCAAAAGGCTGAAGTCGCAAACGCTGAAACGATCAGTCCGACAGCTGGAATGGCGTTTTGACTGGCGGTAGAAAAGTTGAGGATGGTACGTGCATATGTCACATTTATGGCCTACGTCCAAAGTACTGTTGTGTACACTTATGTAGAAGTTAAGAGAGTCTTCACTGTTGCAGTCATCACATCTGGGTTATCCTTGCTGGGGTAGTCCTCGGCCGGCCTGAATACCAGAGACTTAGTATTTCTGCGTCGGTTGCTGTCGCTTGAAGACTGACGTCAGGTCGTCAGTGTTATAAAGGAAGGCAGCTGACGCCATTACATCAGTTTTTCTTGTCCTAACCAGTCAGGAGCCCCAAAAGTAGGAGGCCAGGCTCTGGTGGCAGAACCCCACCAGTGGAAAAAAAATACCAATATGTCCTTTGTAAGGAAAAGAGAACAAGGAAGAAAGGTAACAAAAAGAAAAAAAGGGGGAAGGAGGGAGGGAAACCAGGCATGCAACAGTGAAGACACTCAAACATCTACATTTATGGCAACTGTACTATGTTCTTCGTGTTTCACTGTTACAGTCATCAGATTTGGGTAGATTCCCAAAGCTGAGGAAATGGGTGGAGGTAGTCAAGGAAGCTAGGAGCTGGCTAGCATGCCCTGCAAGACTGCAGAGGCAAAACCTGCCCTGGATTTAGAAAAGCGAGGCAGGTGGTAATGTTTGGTAAAGGTGTGAACAGATGTCCAGGTGGCAGCCTCCAGGATGCCCCTGGTGGGGACTCCTCCGAGGAATTATGTAGAGGTGGAGGCTGCTCTGGTGGAGTGGGTCCTGACCCCCCCGAGGGGAGGCTTGCCATGCTGTTTGTAGCAGAAATGGATGCAGTGTGCTATCCATTTGGAAATGGTTTGTTTGGAGATGGCTTTGCCCTCTGCCCCTGAAGCAAAGCTAACCAGCAGTTGATCCGATTTTCTGAAGGGTTTAGTCCTGTCCAGATAGTATTGGAGTTGTCTGTGCACATCTAGAGAGTGCAGAATCCTTTCCCCCTTGTTTTGAGGGTTAGGAAAGAAGGTGGGCAAATGAATGGATTGGTTGAGAGCCACACTTGATACCACTTTGGGCATGAAAGATGGATTAGTTGAGGGATACCCTGTCTGCATGGAAGATGATGAAGGGTTCCCACTGCCATGAGTGCTTTCAGCTCAGAGACTCTTCTGGCTGAAGTGATGGCCAGGAGGAAAGTGGTCTTCCAGGAGAGAAATTTTAGCTCTGCAGAAGAAGCTGGTTCGAATGGAGGCAGGGTGAGCTTTTCCAAGACAAAGTTAAGGTCCCAAGCTGGTGTTGGTGCCCTTCTGGGGGGCCTCAAGTTGTTAGCCCCCCTGAAGAACTGCTTAATCAGAGGGTGTGAAAAAAAGAGGCTGCTCAGTGTGAAAATGAGCAGAAACAGCAGAGGCATGAATTTTTATAGAGGAGAAAGAGACCACAGTGTAGTACCATCAGCTAAATAATCCAGGATGAGAGGGATGGAGGGCTGTATTCGCCCCCTTAGCCTGGATCCAGGTGCAGAACCTTTTCCATTAATCTGCATAAGACTTTCTGGTATTAGGGAGTCTGGCCTCTTGGATAACATCCAGCACCTGTTTACTGAGGAGGGCAGACTGGTTAGGGGGTCAGGTTATAAACCAAGCTGCCAAACTGAGTGTTTGCAATTGGGGGTGCATGAATTCCCCTTCCCTCTGGATTAGGAGGTTGGGAATCTGAGAAAGATCCTATGGGGGCAGTGGGGACAGACTGCGCAGCATGGGGTACACCAGTGTTGTCTGGGCCAGTCTGGAGCTATGAGAACGGTCCTTGGTTTTTCCTCCCTTATTTTGATCAGTACCTTGGGAATGAGAGGTAGGGAAGGAAAGTCATAGACCAAGAGGTTTAACCAGGGGAAGGACAGGGCATCTACTTTCCATGCCATGCAGTGATTCTCCCTTGTGCTGAAGTTGCTGAGCTGATGGTTGGTGTGGGAGGCAAAGAGGTAGACCTCCAGGGTTCCCCATTTCTGAGTTATTCGTAAGAAGGTGTTTCTGTTGAGCTGTCACTCGTGGGGGTCCAACAGTTTTCTGCTTAATTGGTCTGCCAGGGAGTTGAGAGAGCCTGGCAAGTATTGTGCTAACAGGTGTAGATGCATGGAAGAGGCTGTGAACCAAAGGGTCATGACCAGCCTGCACAGAGGGTAGGAGTGACTGCCTCCCTGCTTGTTGATGTATCACATCACTGTGGTGTTGTCTGTTTTGATCCGGATAACCCCTGGAAAGAAGGGGCTTGAAAGCTAGCAAGGCCTGCTGCACAGCCATCATCTCCTAGACGGATGTATAGGGGAAGTTGCTGGGGGTTCCACTGGCCCTGTAGGCACCTGCCGTCCTGGTGTGCACCCCAAGCGTAGTCTGATGCGTCTGGGGTGAGGGCAGAAGGACAGTCCCTTGCTGTGCAAGCAGGCTGTTGCCCACCAAAGAAATTCCTTCCTCAGGCAAGAAATGATAGGTAAGAGAGTCTCCAGATCTTGAGTGTTGACACCAAAGGCTCTTTAGGTACCACTAAAGTTTCCTCATATGCAGTCTGGCATATGGAATAAGAGGTATGCAAGACGCTATGAACCACAGAGCTTGCAGGATAAGCATTTTTAATTTTGGTATCACCAGGAAGGTATTTAGAATGGATAGATCGAGGATGTGGTGCCAGGTGTCCTCTTTTCTGGATACCAGAAAAAGTCTGGAGTAGAAGCCTTCGCCTATCTTCTCTGCAGGAATGTGTTCTACTGCTCCCAAGGAGAGGAGGGTATGGATTTGCTTGTCAGCCTCCGTCTACTGATTTGGTGGTAGATCTGGGAACCCTTTTGGGGTTGGAAGGGTGTGGAAGGAGAATTTGTACCCCTGAGACACAATGTTCAGAACCCATTGGTCCTTGGTAATGGTGGCCCAGGTGCGTGAGTGAAAGGAGAGTTTTCCTCCTAGGGATATGTGATGGTGGGCAGAGGAGAGGAAGGGAGGGGGTGAGTCATTGTGAGTTTTTACCATAAGGGGTGGCTTAGAACTCCCTGTTTTTTAAGTGGAGGTAGTCCACTGCTTAGATCTCTGCAACCCATGGGACTGCTGCCTTGGAGTTCTGTTTCCACAGGACCTAGGCTGGCCCTGTTTACTAGGTGCAGGAAAGGACCAGTGCTTGGAAAGGAAATGCCTGCTGAACCTAGGGGGCTGTACCTGTAAGAAATCTTTTATCAGTCTGCATAGATTTTGCTTTTTCTTCCATCTTTTTTTAACACCTCTTCTGCTTTAGTACCAAGTAAGTTATCTTTGTGCAAGGGTGCATCCAGCAATTTTGATTTGACATGGTCTGGCAAGGGTTGTTCCTTAAGCCATGCATTATCTTCTAATGACAGATCCAATGATTGCTGCCCTGCAAGAAGCTTCTAGGACGTCAAACCCACAATGCAAAGTGTGTTTAGTTACTTGACCAGCAGAGCGCATTAATTTCTGTAAATCTTTAGATTCTGCCCATGCAGGAAAGGAGAACATTTTTTGTTTAAGTTCCAAGGTATGTTGCTGATATTTAAACATATGGAGCTAACAATTTAGTGTCCTGACAGCAAGAGTAGCTGAGGTGTATACTTTTTTTATCCCCATCTGTCCAGTGCTCTGGAATCCCTGTCTGAAGAGGTGGGATTCTTAGATGAAGTAGCTTTAACCCTTTTAGGGCTTTGAGTAATGATCTCAGGGTCCGCTGTTGGGTTTTTAAAGAGATATTTGTGAGAGTCTGGGACTCTGTAGTACCTGTCTGGCTTTCTGGGAGAAGGAGGAAGGGTGTCTGGAGTCAAGCTGGATTCAAGAAGACATTATCCACCACATCTAGGACTGGGGGATGACTAAGGGCCTGTGCTGTGGAAGGTCCAGGAACTCAGTCTCTTTTTAGACTGTGGGTAGTCTTGACTCTCCCATTTGAAATGCTCCCTTAAAGTACGCAGGGTTTCCCCAAAGGAAAACTCCTCTGGTGGAGAGGCTGAAGGACATCTGCATCAAAATCCTCATATGTGAACAGGGGTTGCGCATGTCTTCATAGTCAGATGCATCAGATTCATCGGACTCTTGCTCAGACAAAACTTCTGAAGACAGATCTTTCCTTTTGAGGGCGTGGCTTGGCTTCCCCTAATCAGCATAAGGTCCTCTGCCATTCTAAGCATTAATGTCCGAGGCAAGGGAGCAGGCGCCAAAGAATGGCTAGAAGTCGGTTTCTTGGGGGTGGTTCGACCCTTGAGCCTAAGGAACTCAGTTGTTTTAGAAAGAACATTAGACGTGAAAGAAGGCATTGGTTTGTTTGGATTCGGTGTTGCTAAGGACTTCCACGGAAGCCGGTGCCTGCACAGTGGACCCGGACCCATTCAAGGTAGAGATGACTGCAGGATCCTTAGACGAAGAAGAGTTCTGCGGCATACCAGACTCCAAAAGGGTCTCGGTAGAGGCCTGCGAATTAACTGAAGCGGGCATCAGGGGCTGCAAAAGCGCCTCACTGAATTCCGGAGGACTGATGACCAGCTTGGCGGTAGCGTCGTCGGGAAGGTTTAGTCTTGTGCGGTCTGTCTCTGTCTTTATCTTTACATTTTTTTGGAAGATCTGTTGTTGGATGACTTATGGAAGCCATATCAGAATTCAAGGACTATAAACGGAAATATGTGGCTACAATAAGGGCCCGACGAGGAATAGTTCTGGTGTTAAAGCACAGAACCGAGGGACGTCATGGTCTGGGCCTAGACAAGTGATTCAGTAGGAGCGGAAGTCCCGATGTGGTATTTGCTTTCCACAGGCGAAATTAACTTTTTCTGACGTTGGTTAGTGCAAGAAAAAAAGATCCCCAACGGGGTACTTAGCTTTCGAAGACTTCAACTTCAATTCAGAAATGAATCATAAGGTAGCGGCCGACCGGCACTCGTGCTGCTTCTACTTCGGGCTCCACAGCAAGAAAGACTTGTGTAATAGCGTCTGCTGCCTTCCTTTATACCATTGACGACCTGACGTCAGACTTCAAGCGACAGCAACTGACACGGAAATACTAAGTCTGTGGTATTCAGGCCAGCTGAGGGCTGTACACAGTTGTGTACACTTACCATAAATGTAGATGTTTGAGTGTATTCACTGTTGCAGTCATTACATTTGGGTAATCTGCTGGCATTTGCCCTCAGTTGGCCTGATTAACAAAGTCTTGGGTCCTGCGTCAGTTGCTGTCCCTTCTTCCATGACGTCAGGTCGTCAGGGGGTATAAAACATGCAGCCGACGCCATTGCATTAGTTTTTCTTGCCCCAGATGTCAGGTGCCCCCCAAATGGGGAGCAAATAAAATTAAAAACACAAAAAATATACCTCCAACCAAAAGCAAATGCACCAAAAGGGCTTTTGAGCACAGTGAAAGAAAGTAGAGGTATAGCCAGAGAAAAATAGGGGGCTGGAGGGAGGGTAACCAGGACTGCAACTGTGAATACACTCGAACATCTACATTTATGGTAAGTGTACACAACTGTACTATGTTCATGTTTCAGTTGCAGTCATTACATTTGGGTGGATTCCCAAAGCTATGGTTGGGTGGAGGGAATTATACAGCATTAGGAGCAGCTATAAGGCCCTGCAGGACAGCAGTGGCAAAGCCAGCACTGGATTTAGAGAAAAGTTGTAAATGGTAATGTTTGGTGAAAGTATGAACTGAGCTCCAGGTAGCAGCTTCTAGAATGTCCCTGGTAGGAACACCTCTGAGAAAGGCTGTTGAAGTAGATGCAGCCCTAGTGGAATGGGATCTGATCCCCTGGGGGATAGTTTTTCCATAGTGCTTATAGCAGAAACAAATACAATGGCTTATCCATTTGGAAAAGGTTTGCTTTGAAATAGCCTTTCCCTTTGCCCCTGCAGCAAATGTCACCAGCAGTTGTTCAGGTTTTCTTTGAGATTTAGTCCTTTTTAAGTAAAATCTAAGTTGTCTGTGTACATCCAATGAATGCAGAATCCGCTCCCCCTTGTTCTGTGGATTAGGGAAGAAAGTTGGCAAATGAATGGTCTGATTAAGAGCCACACTGGATACCACCTTAGGCATGAAGGATGGATTGGTCCTGAGAGATACCCTGTTCGCATGAAAAATGATGAAAGGCTCCACTGCCATAAGAGCCTGTAATTCGGAAATCCTTCTAGCTGAAGTGACTGCTAAAAGGAAAGCTGTTTTCCAGGAGAGAAATTTTAAGTCTGCAGTAGCAGTTGGCTCGAAAGGAGGGAGAGTGAGTTTTCCAATACAAAATTGAGGTCCCAGGCAGGGGTTGGAGCTCTCTTGGGTGGTCTTAAGTTTTTGGCAACTCTGAGATGCTGCTTTAGCAGAGGATGAGAGAAGAGGGGGGGTTCTGTGTTGTAATGAGCTGAAATGGCTGAGGCATGGATTTTTTATGGAAGAAAAGGACAGGCCCTTGTGAAGCATCTCAGTTAGGTATTGTAAAATCTGAGGAATGTTGGGAACTGCTGTGCTTATCCCTTGAGATTGATTCCAGGCACAGAATCTTTTCCATTTGTCAGCATAAGACTTTCTAGCACTAGGTCTTCTCGCCTCCAAAATGACATCCATCACAGGTTTGCAGAGGGATGCTAAGGGTGAATTTAGGTGATTAGCCACGCTGCAAGATTCAAAGTTTGGAGCTGAGTGTGCGGAGTTTGGTTGTTCTGCTGAGACAGTAAGTAAGGTGTCTGAGGCAGGTGCCATGGTGGAAGGTGTGACGCACTGCGCAGGAGTGGGTACCAGTGCTGGCGAGGCCAGTCTGGAGCAATCAAAATCATTTTTGGTTTGTCCTGTTTGACTTTTAGTAGAACTTTGGAGAGCAGAGGCAGAGGGGGAAGGCATAGATTGTTAAGTTTTTCCAGCTGAAGGACAGAGCATCCACTTTCCAGGCTTTTTGTGATGAGTTCTTGTGCAAAATTTGTCCAACTGATAGTTCTGGGGTGAGGCAAAAAGATCTATGTCTGGGCTCCCCCCATTTGCGTGTCAACATGTTGAAAATCCATGGTTCCAGTTTCCATTCGTGAGGGTCCATGAGATTTCTGCTTAGTTCGTCTGCCAGAGTATTCAGCTTTCCTGGCAGGAATTGAGCTTGTAGTTGAACTTGATAGGTCAAGGCCGTGTTCCACAATGCCATGGCTAGTCTGCAAAGGGGGTAGGAGTGTGTACCTCCCTGCTTGTTTATGTACCACATAACTGTGGTGTTGTCCGTCTTTATCAGTAATTGTCCAGGATGAAGGTAGTCCTTGAAGGCTGTCAGTGCATTCTGTACAGCTAGCATTTCTTTCTGATTGATATGAAGGTGCATTTGATTTGGGCTCAATTTGCCCTGAATGCACTTCCCTGCCAGATGAGCCCCCCCCAAGCATAGTCTGATGCATCTGTAGTTAGGGTTTGGGCAGCAGGGGGTGGTGTGAATGACAGTCCCCTTTTGGTGGCAGGGCTCTGCCCACCATAGGAACTCTAGTTGCAGGCAAGGTATGATAGAAATCACTGTTTCCAGGCTGTGACAATGTTGACTCCATAAACTTTTTAAGTACCACTGAAGTTTCCTCATATGCAGTCTTGCATATGGAATTAGAAGAATGCAGGAGGCCATGAACCCAAAGGCTTGCAGAATTTGTCTTGCAGATAGCAGGGTTTTTGTGGCCACCTGTTTGAAGTAAGTCACCAAATGAATTTGCTTTTCTGGCGTAAGGAAAGCCATCTGGGCAGTTGTATTCAAGCTTGCACCCAGGAATGTAATTTTTTGAGAGAGTACCAGTTGTGATTTATTTTCGTTTATAGTGACTGGGGGAGGAGGAGAAATAAAATGATGGTGTAGTTAAGATCCCTTGCAAAACAGCAGTGGCAAAACCTGCTCGGGATCTGGAGTATAAAGGTAAATTATAATGCTTGGCAAATGTATGCACGGAGCTCCAAGTAGCAGCCTCTAAAATGTCTTTGGTAGCCACTCCTCGTAGAAAAGCTGTGGTAGTGGCTGTAGCCCTTGTAGAGTGAGGCCTGATGTTTTCTGGAGTTTTCTTTCCATGGTAGGAGTAACAAAATCTAATGCAATTTCCTATCCACTTAGAGATTGTCTGTTTTGAAATTGCTTTTCCTTCCATTCCTGTTGCATATGCTACCAGTAGCTGGTCAGTTTTCCTATTGCCCTTGGTCCTGTCCAGGTAGTAGCGTAATTGCCTATGCACATCCAAGGTATGCAGCAGCCTTTCTCCCCTGTTCTGAGGGTTTGGGAAGAATGTAGGTAGGTGGATAGCCTGATTCAAAGATACTCTGGAGACCACCTTAGGCATAAAAGTAGGATTAGTTCTCATGGATACTCTATCTTGGTGGAAGATCAGGAAGGGCTGTACTGCCATTAGTGCCTGCAGCTCAAATACCCTTCTTGCTGAAGTGATTGCCAACAGGAAAGCAGTTTTCCATGATAAGTATTGTAATTCTGCTGTTGCTGCTGGTTCGAAAGGAGGAAGTGTCAATTTTTCTAGCACAAAGTTCAAGTCCCATGCTGGCAATGGTGGCTTCCTAGGCGGTTTTACATTTTTAATTCCTCTCAGAAACTGCCTGAGCAGAGGATGTGAGAAGACTGGAGGATCCAAGCCGTATTCTGCTGAAATAGCTGATGCATGAATCTTGATGGAAGAATAGGACAGGCCTTTGTGGAAGAGCTCTGCCAAGTATTCCAGGATGTTGGCTATGTTTACCAGTGACACATTTTCTCCTTTTGCAGTACTCCAAATGAAATATCTTTTCCATTTTGCTGAATAATTTTTCTTGTTGAGGGTCTGCGAGCCTCCAAGATAATGTCTTTTACCCTTTGGGATAAATTTGGGTTATTTGTTCTTATGCAATGTTCTAGGCAGTTAGCTGCAGTGTTTTCAGGTTTGGATGCAGGGTGTTGTAGTTGTTCTGTGTTAACAGCAAGGGAACAAGGGGTAGGTGCCATATTTGTTCCCGAGACATGCTCCTCAGTAATGGGTACCAATGTTGTCTTGGCCAGTCTGGAGCTATCAGGATGATCCTTGGATGGTCCTCCTTGATCTTCAATAGCACCTTGTGCATCAAGGGAAGTGTTGGGAATGCATATGCTGTCAGGTTTTTCCAACAGAAAGATAGGGAGCCCACCTTCCAAGCAAGTGGGTGGTATGTCCTTGTGCAGAATTTCTTTAGTTGGTGACTGCGTGGGGATGCAAATAAGTCTATTTGAGGGAGTCCCCATTTTCTTGTAATGGTTTTGAAGATGTCCGGATGCGGCATCCATTCGTGGGCATCTGTGGTAGTCCTGCTTAGTATGTCTGCTAGAATGTTTTCTTTTCCCGGTACAAAAATTGCTTGTAACTGAACGTTGTAACTCAGGGCCACATTCCAGAGATCCATTGCCATCCGGCATAGAGGGTACGAATGTGTGCCTCCCTGTTTGTTGATGTACCACATAACTGTGGTGTTGTCTGTCCTTATCAACAGTTGACCTTGTCGAAGAAATGGTCTGAATGTCTGAATTGCCAGTTTTACTGCCAGCATTTCCTTTTGATTTATGTGTAGGTGCAGCTGGTCCTGAGTCCATAAGCCTTGTATGCACTTGTCTAGCATGTGGGCCCCCCAACCGAGGTCTGAGGCGTCTGTGGTAATGGTTTGGCTTGGTTGAGTGTTGTGGAAGGGCAATCCTTTGTTTGATTGACAGGCCTGAGCCCACCATTGGAATTCTTGCTTCAGGCATGGAATTATTGGAATTTGGGTTTCTAGGCTGTGCTTGTGCTGAGACCATAAATTCCTTAGGTACCACTGTAACTTTCTCATATGCAGTCTGGCATGTGGAACCAATATTATGCAGGATGCCATGAAACCCAAGGCTTGCAGGACTTTTCTTGCTGTTAGATGGTTCTGCTTTGTTAATGCCAAGAAGTATAGAGGGAGTTGCTCCTGTTTTTCTACTGTTAGAAATGCCATTTGCTTCGATGTGTCCAGCTCTGCACCCAAGAAGGTTATCCTTTGGGATGGTATCAGCCTTGACTTGTTTATATTGACTGTGTATCCCAGTGCTTGTAATAGGTAAACGACCCTTTTCAAGTCTTCTGCTAACTTGATGATGTTGTCCGCTTGTATCAGGCAGTCGTCCAGGTAAGGGTAGATTTGGATTCCCTGGAGCCTGCAATGAGCAATTACTGATGCCAGGCATTTCGTGAATACTCTGGGCGCAGTAGATAAGCCAAAGGGCAATGCTGAGAATTGATAATGCTCTGATCCTGCAAGAAATCTGAGGTATCTTCTGCAATTTGGTCGTATGGGGACGTGCAGGTATGCCTCCTTGAGATCTAGAGTTACCAGCCAAGACTCCTTGCCCAGCATGGGAAGAAGCTGCTGTAGGGTCTGCATTTTGAATTTTGGAACAATGAGGAATGTGTTTAAGGCGGACAGGTCGAGAATAGGTCTCCATTTGCTTTCTTTTCTTGGTACCAGGAAGAGTCTGGAGTAAAATCCCTGCCCTTGCTCCATAGATGGTACCTTTTCCACAGCTCTCATTTTTAGTAATTGAGTTATTTGTTTTAGAGCTTCTGCCTTTTGATTTGGAGGTAGATTTGGCATTCCTCTCTTCCCTGGTAGAGTATGGAAGTGAAACCTGTAACCTTGGTCTATTGTCTGCAAAATCCACTTGTCTCTTGTGATGTAATGCCAGTTTTCTGAAAATAAAGCTAGCTTCCTGCCCAAGGGTGCTTTTAGTTGTTCCCTGGTAGGCGGTGCTAGAACCAAGTCACTGTGATTGTCCTGTAGTAGTGGTGGTGGCTGTGTCCGTGGCTGCACCTCGCTGGTTGTTACCCTGCCACTGGCGTCCCCTTGTAGGCACCTCTGGATTGACTTCGGCCTCTTGAATGCCTATTCCTGCCTCTCTGGGCTCTGGAGGAGTCGGGAAAGGACCAATTCTTGGAGGGCCAATTCCTGCTAAACCTTGGAGGTTGGACCTGTAAGAAATCTTTCACTGTTTGGACAGATTTTGCCTTCTCTTCCATCTTCTTGAGCACCTGTTGTGCAGGAGAGCCAAACAAATTGATCTTGTCCATGGGAGCATCTAGTAATTTGGATTTCACATGGTCTGGTAAGGCCTGCTCTTTTAACCATGCATGCCTTCTGATAACTGTGCCAGTCATGGCTGATCTGAAGGAAGCTTCCAGTGCATCATAGCCGCATTTTAAGGAATGGTTACTGACCTGCTGAATGTTATGTACCATTTCCTGAACAGATTTTTTGTCTAATGGTTCATCTGAGGACAACTTTTTGGTTAACTGGTCTAGCATAAATTCTTGATACTGGATCATGTGGAATTGACAGTTCAATGCTCTAGCTGAAAGAGTTGCAGAAGTGTAAACTTTTTTTACCCCATCTCTCCAAGGACCTGGATTCCCTTTCAGAGGGGAGGGGTTTTTTGGCAGAGGTAGCTGCTACAGCCTTAGGACCCTGGGAGATAGACTCGGGATCTGCAAAAGGAGCTTTATACAAATGGTGAGGAGTATCCGGAACCCTGTAGTACCTATCGGGCTTAGCAGGGGCCGGTGGAAGTGAATCAGGAGCAGTACAAGCATCATTAAATGCATCATCTACAACAGAGAGAACTGGAGGAATGGCTAAAGGCCTATGTTGTGGTAAATGCAGAAAAGTTCTAAGCCTCTTCTTGAGTCTGAGAAATCCTGGCCCTGCCACTGAAATTGTTCCCTCATAGCATGCAAGGTTTCCCCAAAGGAAAATTCCTCAGGCGGAGAGGCAGAAGGGATGGACTCTTCAGCATCAGAGTCTTCATAAGGGGAGAAAGAAGCCTCTGGAGGGTTAGTATTACCTGAATCATCAGAGGAATCATCTGTAGAAACTGGTTCAGGGGGCTTTGCTCTAGGCCTTTTCTCTGGAGGTGGGTGAGAGGCCCTGTCTGTGTGAGATTGGGATCCCCGGATTAAAGAAATGAGATCCTCTGCTAGACTAAGCATTTGTGAACTAGAGCTAGGCCTGTGAGAGGGGGTCTTAGCAGGCACAGATTTAGTAGTTTTAGCTGCTTTAGCCCTGGCAAAAGCCTTAATGGACATGGCTGCAGGAGGCCTAGCAGCTCCACGTGCAGGGGTGGAGATATCCAAGGGGACAGTGTCAGATAATTCCTGAGAAACTGCCTGAGCAGAAGGTAAATCAGAAGCCGATTCCACGAGGTTGGAAGAGGCCTCGGTAGGAGGTAAGTTTTCAGCTGAAGGAAGAACCGCTTGCTCGGTTTCAGCCGAAACAGAGACACTCGCAGTTGGCCTAACCGCGGTTTCGGCTGAAACCGCAGACAGAGAGTGTCGGTCCTTTTCCTTGCGCTTTTTTGATATTTGCGTAGTCGGAGGATCCGACGGCATAATGTAAGCAAAATCGGAGCCGAAAAACTCCTCAGCAAATTCCGACCGACGTCTAAGCGTCCGTCGGTTAAAAGAAGCACAGGCTAGACAAGCTGCTACGTCGTGGTCTGGGCCTAAACGAGGTAAGCAGTAAGAGTGGAAATCTTTATGAGGTATTTGTTTCCCACAAGTTAAACAGTTATTCACTTTTTCTGACATCGGCTGAGGCAAGAAAGAGTCCCCAACGGGGTACTTAGCTTTTTAGAAGTCTTCAGTAGTAGAAGAATTCGGTAGTAGTAATCTCTGGTTCTGACCGACCGGCACTTGCGAACAGCTTCTGCTTCGGGCGCCACGCGGCAAGAAAGACTGAGGAAAATGGCGTTGGCTGATGCCTTTATACCCGAATAACTGCAGCAATGACGTCGGGTGAGGTGCGACACCAGCCGAGGCCAGGCCCAGACTTTGGAATCCGGCCGACCGAAGGGCTGCCTGACGACAGGACAACCCATTTGTAAGGACTGCAGATGCATCCTTGAAGGACATCTGGTAATGCAAGTAGCCTGCTTTGAAGCGGAGGTATCTTCTGCAAGATTCCCTGATTGGGATATGCTGGTAAGCCTCTCTTAAATCTAGAGTTGCTAACCAGACATCTTTGCCTAGCATAGGAAGTAACTGGTAAAGAGTCAGCATCTTGAATTTTTAAATGCCCAGAAAGGTGTTTAGAGTAGATAAGTCCAAACTTATGAGATTTGTCTTTTCTGGGTACCAGGAAAAGTCTTGAATAGAAACCTTGCCCCTTTTCCTCTTCTGGTACTGGTTGAGTAGCCCCCATGCTCATGAGGGAAAGTACTTGTTTCTGGGCCTCTGCCCACTGATATGGGGGCAGATCTGGCCATCCGTTTGGAATTGGCAAGATGTGGAAATGAAATCTGTATCCCTGGGATAGTATATTTAAAACCCATTTGTCCTGGGTTATAAGTTGCCAGTTTCTTGCATGAAGAGCCAGTTTTCCCCCCAAAGGGGCGGCTAAAAGGTAAGTGCTTGCTAAGTGTAAAGGGAAGTCACTGAAACTGCTTACCATAGGGAGGTGTCTTGTTGTTTCCAGATTTGGAAGAGGAGGCACCCCACTGTTTTGTTCTGAAAGTCCCTTGGGACTGAAACCTGGTGCCTTTGGAATGTCTGTGTTTGACTTGAGTGGCTCTCGAAGGAACTGGAAAGGACCAGTTCTTAGTAGGCCAATGCCTACTAAATTTTGGCGGTTGCACTTGTAAGAAATCTTTCACAGTTTGCATAGATTTAGCTTTATCTTCCATCTTTTTTAGAACTTCTTCAGCCTTATTACCAAAGAGACAGCCCAGTTGTAAAGGAGCATACAACAATTTTGCTTTAACATGATCAGGCAGAGTTTGCTCTTTGAGCCACGCATGCCTTCTTAGCACAGACCCAGTTACAGCAGCCCTGCAAGAGGCCTCCAAAGAATCAAAATCACATTGCAAAGTATGTTTTCCAACTTGTTCAGCTGAATGCAATAGATCCTGTAAATCTTTATTTTCCACACAGTCAGAAATTAACATAATTTTCTGTTTAAGCAGTCCCATGATATGCTGTTGATATTTAAGCATATGAAATTGACAGTTTAAAGCCCTGACTGCCAAGGTTGCAGAAGTGTAAACCTTCTTACCCCATCTATCCAGTACCCTGGAATCTCTATCAGAAGGGGTAGGATTTTTAGCAGTAGAAGCCTTAATGCCCTTGGGAGCCTGAGAAATGGTTTCAGGATCTGCAACAGGATTTTTGAAAAGGAATTTGTGGGCGTCAGGAACCCTGTAGTATCGGTCTGGCTTACAAGGAGCCTGAGGCAGAGAATCAGGAGCCATGCTAGATTCTGAAAAAAACATCAACAATGTCTAGAACAGGAGGTATAGCCAAAGGCCTATGCTGAGGAAGAAGAAGAAATTCCCTAAGTTTCTTTTTAGATTCAGAAAAATCCTGACTTTCCCAGTGGAAATGTTCCCTTAAGGTATGCAAAGTTTCCCCAAAAGAAAAATCCTCACGGGGAGGAGCAGAAGGAATGGAATCTTCTGCATCAGAGTCCTCATAATTACGTATAAACAATTCCTGTTCATTGGAAGAATCAAAAGAAATATAATCCTGTTCAGAAGATTCATAGTCAATATCTTGCCTAGGCCTCTTAGAAGGGGGGGGTGTTGACTACCCCTGATCAGAGTAATTAAATCTTCAGCCATTTTGATCATTTGTTTCTTAGGCATAGAGACCTGCACATGTGGCCTAGGCGTCGTTTTTTTAGACAAAGGTCGAGATTTTGGCCTTAGTTTTGAAGATGGCGTTGGTCTAATATACAAATCTGTAGGCCTGAAAACACCCTTAGAAGCCGGTGCCTGGACAGCGGCTCCGGACCCATCCAAAGTAGAGACATCCGCGGGTTCCATAATTAAAACATCTCGCAGCATACTGGACTCCGAATGGGTCTCGGTAGAGGCCTGCGAATCAGAAGTAGCGGGCATCAGGGGCTGCGAAAGCACCCGAGTACCGGCGAACTGGCGACTGGCTTAGGAAAAGCATCGTTGGCAGTTTTGGACCTCAACGTCCTGTCTGTCTTTTTCTTTGAGTTTTTTAGGTAGTTGGATTGCTAACAGACGACATTTCTGGATAATTAAAGCATGAACCAAAAAATTTAGAAGCAAAAATGTACCAACGTTTAATAGTGTGTTGATTAAATAAAGCACAGAACTGACAGCAAGGTACTTCGTGGTGATTGCCTAGGCAAGGAATACAGTACAAACGGAAATCCTTATGAGGCATTTGCTTCCCACAAGTAATGCAATTATTAACTTTTACTGACATCGGTAAGGAGCAAGAAAAAGTTTCCCCAACAGGGTACTTAGCTTTTTAGTTGAAGACTTCGGATCTGAAACTCGAAAATGAAACTTTCAGGAGTCGGCCGACCGGCACTTGAGAACTGCTTGTTTCGGGCACCGCGCGGCAAGAAAGACAGATTAAAATGGTGTTGGCTGCATGTTTTATACCCCTGACGACCTGACGTCATGGTAGAGGAGACGGCAACAGACTCAGGACCCAAGACTTTGTTATTCAGGCCGACTGAGGGCAACCTGCCAGCAGATTACCCAAATGTAATGACTGCAACAGTGAAATATGAAGAACACCACAAGCGCATCCAGGAGTGTCTAAGAGCAATTCCTGCACCCGCTGCCCTGCTCGTTCCATCAGCTGCATACGAAATGAGGCGCATGAATGAGTTAACTATGGAGTTGAGGGTGGCAAGCTGGAAGGCAACTTTATTTGAAGCTCCTGAAGAGCATCTCCGAGCTCTTTAAGGAGATCTCTTTGCAGTCTAGTAAAATGGGTTAGATAGTTGAGTGAATGCAGTTAAAAGTCGAACTGTAAGTGCACTTTCCATATCTATCCATGATCCTAGAATTTCTGTTAGGAGGATGAACAGAAGAGGAAGTTTCTGAAATTTACTTTTTGGTGACTGCCACCACCATGGCATCAACTGGCACACCTTTGGTCAGAAAAAATTTGTCCTGGGGAGCAGAGAAAAATTTATTAGGCCTCCTGGGGACAGGCTCCATGGTGCCAGGAGACTCCCATGCCCTTTGTGAGACCAGCTGCATAAGCTCATCAAAGGGCAGAGACACCCAAGAGGTGGAGGGCTGAGACCCGAAAGTCTTCAGGAGAACAGACTCGTCTTCAGTAGGTTTGGTGGACTGCCAGTCGCCCCTCTGCTTAAGGATTTCTAGTATCTCAGCAAACAAGATATCCTCAGAGGGGGACCCTTCTGATTCAGCCAAGTCGGTATCAGATGTCACGGACTCCTGTGGGGAGTCTAGATGCTTTCTCTTACAGACCGTCTTCCTGAGAACCTCATCAGTGGGAGCTTCTGGTGAGGTCTCGGAAGAGCATGGGCCACCCAATGTGGCTTCCTGGGGCTCTGGGTCTCTATGCTTGGCAAGGATCTGTGAGAAGCAGACACAGGCGCTTTAGGGCAGGAGGAAGCCGGACCTGGACCTGAGGTCGAAGATATCCTAGGAGACATAACTCTCCTCATGGCTTCGAAGTGACCGACTGATCCGAGGAAATTAGAAGTTATGTACTCACCATAACGTTCCATCTGAGTAGGTGTATTCATTTGTCTGCAACCTGTGGGTTATGGATCCGATATCGGATCCGAACCGGCATGGTTTACCAGCTATGGATCCAAGCTCTCAGCTCCTCCCCTCACCCATAATGCCCTGCTCTACCCTCATGACCTCAGATACAGTTTGCCAACAGCAAGAACACCCTGAAAAGGGTAACACACCATATGCAGGAAACTGAAAGGCCAGGGGGATAGGAGGGTGGGATGGTTGCAGACAAATGAATACACCTACTCAGATGGAACGTTATGGTGAGTACATAACTTCTAAATCTGAAGTAGGAGATTCATTTGTCTGCAACCTGTGGGACAGAGTCCCCAGCTACCTGAATCTTGGGCGGCCATCATGGAAGGATATTCCGGAGCACCGCGGAGCCAAATGATGCTCTACCCCTAGATGCAAGATCCAACTTATAGTGGGAAATAAAAGTATGAGATGAAGCCCACGTGGCTGCTGCACAAATATCATCTAGAGGAATCCTAGCCTTAAAGGCTGCCGAGGTAGAGACTGACCGGGTTGAATGGGCGTGTACACCCTCCGGTGCGGGCCTTCCTGAAGCTTGATAAGCCAATAAGATGCATTGTGAAATCCAGTGAGACAGAGAGACTTTAGAAATTGGCTTGCCCAAATTAAATTTAGCAAAGGAAATGAACAACTGGTCGGATTGCCTATGACCAGCCGTTCTGTTTAGACAAAATCTAAGTTGCCTGTGAACATCTAAGGAGTGAAGCTTGTATTCACCTTTGTTCTCATATTTAGGAAAGAAAACAGGGAGGTTAATGGACTGATTAATGTTTGCTTCAGAAGCTACTTTAGGAAGAAAGGACGGGTTGGTCCTGAGATAAACACGGTCCAGATGAAAGACCAAGTAAGGAGGTTTAGCTGATAATGCTTGGAGCTCTGAAACTCTCTTGGCCGAAGTAATGGCTACTAAGAAGGCAGTCTTGAATGACAAGAATTTGAGATCTACCGTAGCCGCCGGTTCGAAGGGGGGGGGGGTGGTCAAGGCCTGGAGAACTAAGGAAAGGTCCCAGGGAGGAACCACTTGTTTTACAGGGGGCCTGAGAAGGAAAGTACCTTTAAGGAAAATTTTACACAACTTGGCCGACATGAGTGGACTGGAGTCATGACCAATGTGATAATGTGAAATTGCCAAGTTGTACTTTGACTGTGGAACTGCTGGCACCATCGTTAAAAAGAGTGGTTAAGAAATCAAGCACTAGAGGGAGAGGAACTGTGAAGGGGTTCAGGCCTTGCCGCTCCGCCCACAAAGAAAACAGTTTCCACTTGCTACGGTAGACTTTCCTAGTGGACGGCTTATGAGCTGCCACCAGGATCGCCTTAACAGGGGACGAAATACCGGGAGTCCTGATCAAGAGTGGAACTGGAGCAGCCAAGCGGTCAGCTTCAGGTTGTCCAGGTTCGGAGGAGATAGGCAGGATGGATGAGATATCAGATCCGGAATGGGATCTAGAATCCAAGGGGGATTCACCGAGTGAGACCTTAGGAAGGGGAACCAGATCTGTCGAGGCCAAAACGGAGCGATGAGAATCATTCTGCAACCCACCAGAGAGGCTTTCTGAAGAACTTGGAGCATCAGAGGCAAGGGTGGATAAGCATACAGAAGACCGGGTGGCCAAGCATGCACCAGAGCGTCTCTTGGGAAACCTCCTGGAGGAGGTATCAGAGCGAAAAAACTGTCGCACTTGGTGTTTGAGGGAGAGGCAAAAAGATCGCATGAAGGAGTTCCCCACCGTGCGAATATGCGTTCCGCTACTTGAGTATTGAGAGACCACTCGTAAGGGGTCAGAATGGTGCGACTGAGCTTGTCCGCCAGGATGTTGGACCGACCCGGAATGTGCGTTGCTATTAGAAAGCGGTTGGTGGAGATTGCCCATTCCCAAACTCTCATGGCTTCACGACAAAGAGGGTAAGACCTGGTTCCTCCTTGCTTGTTGATATACCAGACAACCGACATGTTGTCCGACTGAATCGCAATTGTTCCCAAGGGAAGAAAGTCCTGAAGTGCTAGCAACGCTAAGAGCACTGCTCTCATCTCTAGAACGTTGATATGCAGTAAGGTCTCTGAATCGTTCCACGTGCCCTGGACGGTCCGGCCTGCAAAATGCCCCCCCCCCACCCGAGGCGGGTGGCGTCCGTGGTCACCGTGGCGAGAGGGGGAGAAGCACAAAATGGGCGGCCTCCGTGGAGATCTGGGGAGTGAAGCCACCACAGGAGGGACCGCTTGCAAGCCTTGCTGATCGCAATGGGATGATGCATAGGAAGAGCAAGGTACGACCACTGTACTAAGAGAGTCCACTGGAGGATGCGCATATTGAGCCTGGCGAGAGGGAGAAGTGCTATAGCAGATGCCATGGACCCTAGAGCCCTCAGGACCAACTCCGCTGGAACTGAACTTGAGTGGAGAATGGCCCGCACCTGGAGCTGCAGATTTTGAACTCTGTCCGCAGTGAGGAAGGCTTTCAAGCTCCTTGTATCTAACCTGGCCCCTATAAAATCTAAGAGCTGTGAGGGTGCTAGGTTGGATTTCTTTGGGTTTATAGTGATGCCCAGACAGGGAGCAAGATGGAGAAAGGAGTCTCGCGCCAATAGTAGTAGATGCCTTGTTGGGGCGGTAAGGAGCCAGTCGTCCAGGTAGGGAAAGACCTGCACCCCCTGAAGCCTCAGGTGGGCCGCTACCACTGCTAATACTTTGGTGAACACCCTGGGGGCTGTGGTGAGACCAAAGGGAAGGACCCGGAACTGGTGGTGACTGGCTCCCAGCCGGAAGCGGAGAAACCTCCTGGAGCGTCTGTCCATTAGAATGTGGTAGTACGCATCTTTGAGGTCTATGGAACACATCCAGTGATTTTCTCCCAGAAGGGGAGAATAGACTGCAGAGTGACCATTCGGAACTTCTCCTTGGGAACTGCCTGGTTCAAGAGAGAAAGGTCTAAAATTGGTCTTAGATCCCCGTCTTTTTGGCACTAAAAGAACCTGGAGTAGAACCCTGATCCGATCTGGTCTGGGGGGACGGGCTGGATGGCTCTTTTCTTTAGCAGATGGCCAATTTCTGCCAAAGCGGCCTCTCGTTGACCGGGTGGAACATCTGGGAGGGTCTTCAATTTTGGTAAGTGACGAAATGGGATGCGGTATCCTCTGGATATGATCTGGAGAACCCAGCGGTCTGATGTTATGGACTCCCATGCCGCTAGGTGCCCAACGTCGCCCGACTGCCTCCAGAGTGGAGCAGCCGGGCAACCCCTCAGGGTTGCTGCGCGGGCCGTTCAGAGAAGGGTTCTCTGGACCCGAAGTTCCTGGGAGCCCCTCTGCCTCTAGGGCGGCGTCCTCCCTGTCCTCCTCTGCCACGGAAGGACTGGTTGCTGCGACTTCCGGAACCACATCTTCTTCTGACCCTTTTGGTTCCTAGAATAGGGCCTCTGGGGTGCAGAGAAGCGGATTCCGACGGCAGACAGCGTCTTCCCGTCCTTCTCGCTCTGGGTCAAAGTGTCGCGAACGGTTTTGCCAAAGAGGGCAGAACCATCAAAGGGGGCGCTCGCAAATGACGCTTTGAAGGGCTCTGAGAAATCGCAATGACGGAGCCAGGCCTGGCGTCTAGTGACTAGACCTGCCCCTGCGGCTCTAGCGGCGCCTTCCGTAGCATGGGAGAGTAGCCGCATAGAGGTATTGGTAACTGATCTAAGAGTGGCCATGCGGGTGGAGTGCAGCACTTTGTCCTCCTCCGACATGGACTCTGGGGGGAGATGCAGCGTATTCTTTAATAAGATCGCTGCATCCTAATTACGTGTGCCAGGTAGTTCAGCGCCCTTACGAGAAGGTCGCTGAACTAAACATCCGCTTCCCCAAGCGGTCCATCATCCGAGACTCCTTGCTCGGGATGGACTGAGGACTCTCCTGAGCAAGTTCCCTCTTGGTGGCCGCCGTCAACATGGCATCTACCGGAGGCCCCTTACTCCAATGGGCACGGTCAGCCGGTGGACTGAGGATCCGGTCGGGCCTCTTAGGGATTGGCTCCACGGTGTCCGGTTCCTTCCACGCCCTGGTGGTAATGAGGTCCACCAGGGGGTCGGCAGGAGGGGACACCCAAGAGGTAGACGGGCCCGCTTCAAATGCCTCCAAGAACACGGACTCGTCGGAGGAAGACTTGGGGGCAGACCACCCCCCCCCCTTATGCGAAGCATTTCCATGATGTCTCCAAATGAGACATCCTTGGGGGGTGACCGTGGGGAGCCTTCCCCTTCCTCCAAATCCGTGTCTTCCGTGAGAGTCAATGTGCCTCCTTTTGCACGTATGCTTGCGAGGAACATCCTCTGGGGGGCTGTCAGAGGACTCCTCGCAAGCAGCAACCTGTTCCAGGGGAACAGCTTGGGACACAGAAGCGGGCTGTCCCAAGGGCCGGATGGTAGAAGCCTGACCCAGTGCAGAGGGAGCGCGGGACGGAGCCGAAACAAGTGCCGGGGGTCCGGAGACCCTCAACAGGGCCCTCTCCACTACATCAAAAGCCGAAGGGGAGCCGACCTCGACCAAAGGATCCGACAATCGGCTCCCCCTCGGATCCGAAGAGTGGATCGGAGCCGGCGCCGAAGCGCTCGGATCCGAAGGGACAGTGCGCTCAGACACAGACGGCGCCGAAGGAGCACTGATCCCCCCGGATCCGAGGCTCGGATCCAGGCTCCGAGAGGTCGGATCCGATGCACTCGAGGGCAGGGTTGGATCCAAAGTACCAAGTACTATCGGTGCCGACCCACCCCCGGCTCCGAAGCTGCTCGGCTCCAACTGCTCCGAACCCGGGTAGCGGGTCGGAGAAGGAGCAATTGGCTTGAAAAAGGGGGTCGAGCTCCCCCCCCAGAGGGGGGGGGAGGCAAGAGCACTCCCATCTGCATCTGGGCCTGGATGAACCTTATCATCCGGTCCAGATCAGCGTCCGACAGGCTATAAGTTGATCTTGAAGAGGCTACCAAGGTAGGCCTTGAGTGCCTCCTCGATAGCCTCGACGGAGATCGGGTCTCCTCCTCCTCAGGTCCCGGTGAAAAACACACTGGAGACCGGAGCCGAGGAGGGGGAGAGCCAGCAGACAAGGAGGCCGGGGGAGAAGTCCACTTGGCTGGCGGGGCCGAAACAGAGGTCTCGGCCCACCGCTTATGGTGCTTCTCCCTCCGGTCCTTTTTCCTAGCGTCCCTCTCCTCCGAACCAAAAACGGGAGGTTGAGTCCCAGGAGGAGGAGGGGGAGCCGGAGAGTGAATAACCGTGTGCGGTTACCCCAAGGCGGAGGCGGGCGAGTCCGGCGGCAAGAGACCCGCTAAAACAAGCTTGGACCTCCGCTCCTTCAATGCCCTGGGGTTGAACCCTGCACAAATGGAACATCCAGATGTGAGGTGTTCAACCCCCAGGCATCTAACACACCGAGTGTGGCCATCAGCTGGGGAAAGCTTATGGCCACACACGGAGCACTTAGAAAAAAAGGCTTTTGGCTGTTCAGACATCCCAAAAACCAACAATAAAGTTACTATAACTAAGGTAAAAGTAACCAAAAAAAAAAAAAAACCTCTCACAGGCCCAAACACACACTACGCTACCAGCGAGGGGAGGGATATAAAATTAAGTTTTAAACTCTAAAAAAAGTAATAATACAAGAGGGAAACCTACACTTTCACACAAATATAACCAAAAATATTCTAAATTGAGTACTTTAAACACTAAATATAGCACTTAGCTGGAGAGCTGGAAAAAACAATCTGATCACCATGCGCGGCAAACGAGATCCGAGGTCATGAGGGTAGAGCAGGGCATTATGGGTGAGGGGAGGAGCTGAGAGCTTGGATCCATAGCTGGTAAACCATGCCGGTTCGGATCCGATATCGGATCCATAACCCACAGGTTGCAGACAAATGAATCTCCTACTTCAGATCCATTGATATTCCCCGGCAATGGGACAGAGGGCTCCGATCCAGAGGTAGGAGCAGAGCTCAACCGAGCCAAAGCCGTGAGAGGCAGAGTCAGAACCGACAAGTAGGTTCAACTATCCTCCCTGGACCCGACCAGAGAGTGTATTGGCTCCTAGATTCCTTGATCAGCGTTGAGGACGTCAGAGTAAACGGAGACGAAGACATTGGAGCAGGCCATCTGTTCCGAAGGCTCCACTACCAACAAGTCCGACTCCTCCGGCTCTGAAGGACTGGTATGGCTCGGAGGAGGAAGAGTAGGAGCTGGTATAATGACCTTCGGCTCCAGAGCCGCTTGGGTCGGAGCAGATAAGAATTTAGTAAAGGCTGGTGCATGTAAAAGCTTCAGCATCACACGATCAACATCCAAATCGGAGAGGCTAATCGAAGACAGATGAATGGATCGAAGGTGGTACCGACTGTAAAAGTGGAGATTTAGGTATTTCGGATACCGGTTCCAAAACTGGGGCCTGGCTCCGAAAGGATAAGACAGTCAGCTCCAAGGTCTGTGGAGCAGATGTCGAAGACTTTTTTGATTTTTTTCCTTCAGATGTAGAAGTCTTGGAAGACTGAGGACTTACTGGATCCATCTTGGTCGCTCAAAGCCTCCTGGAAAGAAAGTTCAAGTAAACCTCTGTCAATGAGTTTTCTCCTTCTCTCCTGGAGAACCCTAGAAGAGAAGGAATGACATATGGAGCAGCTTTCTTGGAGATGCAATGCTCCCAAACAATAAACACAACTTACATGACTGTCGGTGGCAGACATTTTCTGCCCACATTTAGGGCATTTTTTTAAACCCTGACTTGGGGTGTTTGCCCTTATAATCAGCAATTTCAAAAGCAGAATGTTAGTAGGGTGCTGTAAATAAATAGACACACCCAACAACAACAAGCCTTCCTAAAATACAGGTTAAATATAAATCGCAAGCACAGACACACACACAGACACACACACAGACAGACACACACACAGACAGACACACACAGACAGACACACACACACAGACACACACACACAGACACACACACACACACACAGACACAGACACAGACACACACACAGACACACACACACACAGACACACACACACACACACAGACACACACACACACAGACACACACACACACAGACACACACACACACAGACACACACACAGACACACACACAGACAGACACACACACACACAGACACACACACAGACAGACACACACACAGACAGACACACAGACACACACACAGACACACACACAGACACACACACAGACACACACACAGACACACACACAGACACACACACAGACACACACAGACACACACAGACACACACACAGACACACACACAGACACACACACAGACACACACACAGACACACACACAGACACACACAGACACACACAGACACACACACACACACACACACACAGACACACAGACACACACACACACACAGACACACACACACACACACACACACACACACACAGACACACACACAGACACACACACAGACACACACACAGACACACACACAGACACACACACAGACACACACAGACACAGACACACAGACACACAGACACACAGACACACAGACACACAGACACACAGACAGACACACACACAGACACACACACACACAAACAACTATTTGTTTAAATGGTAAGAGTAAGTATAAACAAGTCGTGGCTGAAGTCACTATATAAATGCACACAACTATAAAAAAAAGCTACCAATGTACACACTATCTAAATTCTAAAGGAAAGACTTAAAAAGTGACCTGTCACAACTTTGAACTCTAAAACTAATGTAAAGCTTACAGCATACAAGTAATTTAAACACTAAACAAGGCCTAAATAAGAGAGGCCAAAGAGCTAAATACTAGATAAAGTGCACCAAGTGAAGGGAACTACACAAAGCTATAACAGCTTTATCTAAATGTCTAAATATCCAAGATATAAAGAGAAACTATTTATCAAATATTTATCAAATATTTCTAATAAAGAAAGGTTTTACTGGCCCGAGCTAGCGAGAACCTCCGATCTATTGCAGCGGCAAACTAGATCTGGGGTAACTCTAGGTGCATCATGGGATAGGGACTTGGCCTCGAGCTATCTGAAGACCTTGAGCTTTGTAGTAGTCTGACTCGGAGCTGAGGATCGGCTCTGAACCCCATCTGTAAGAATGAATGGCGAGACAATACAGTTGTGTACACTTAACATAAATGTAGATGTTAGAGTGTATTCACTGTTGCAGTCATCACACTTGGGTTATCTGCCTGCAGGCAGCCCTCAGTTGGCCTGAATAACAGAGTCTTAGGATTTCTGCGTCGGATGCTGTCGCTTCTTCCATGACGTCAGGTCATCAGGGGTATAAAACAGGCAGCAGACGCCATTACATCAGTTTTTCATGCCCCAAATTTCAGGAGCGCCCAAACAGGAAGCCAGTATATGGTGGGGAACACCACCAGTAACAAGTAAATACCAATGCCATTAAGAATGGCCATAGAGAGGAGAGGTAGAAAGATATAGAAAGCCAGGGGGCTGGAGGGAGGGAAACCAGGACTACAACAGTGAATACACTTGAACATCTACATTTATGGTAAGTGTACACAGCTGTACTATGTTCTTCGTGTTTCACTGTTGCAGTCATCACACTTGGGTTGATTCCCAAAGCTGAGGAAGGGTGGAGGCAGTCAAGAAGTGTTAGGGCTGGCTAGTAGGCCTTGCAAGACTGCTGTAGCAAATCCAGCTCTGGATTTAGAAAAGATTGGCAAGTGGTAATGCTTGGTGAAGGTGTGTACAGAACTCCAGGCTGCAGCTTCCAGAATGCCCCTGGTGGTAGGAACTCCCGAGAAATGCTGTAGAGGTGGAAGTAGCCCTAGTGGAATGTGGTCTGATCCCATGTGGGGTAGGTTTTCCATGGTGCTCATAGCAGAAATTGATGCAGTGAGTTGTTTGGAAATAGTTTGCTTTGAAATGGCCTTACCCTCTGCCCCTGTAGCAAAGCTGACTAGCAGCTGGTCAGACTTTCTGAAAGGTTTAGTCCTGTCAAGGTAGAACCTGAGCTGTCTGCGTACACCCAAGGAGTGGGGGATCCTTTCCCCTTTATTCTAAGGTTTAGGGAAGAAAGTTGGCAAATGGATGGATTGGTTTAGAGCCACACTGGACACCACCACCTTAGGCATAAAGGATGGGTTAGTCCTGAGGGAAATCCTGTCAGCATGGAAAATAATGAAGGTTTCCCACAGCCATTGTGCCTGTAACTCACTCTTCTTGCTGAAGTTATGGCTAAAAGCAAGGCTGTTTTCCAAGAGAGGAACTTTAACTCTGCTGAAGCTGCAGGTTCAGAAGGGGGAAGCGTGAGCTTTTCCAGTATAAAGTTAAGGCCTCAGGCCGGGGTGGGTGCTCTCCTAGGGGGACTTAAGTTGTTAGCCCCTCTCAGGAACTGTTTGATGAGAGGGTGAGAAAACAGAAGTGGCTCAGTATTATAATGAGCTGAGATAGCAGAGGCATGAATCTTAATGAATAAAGATCGACCTCTGTGGAGTAGCTCTGCTAGGTAATCCAGGATTAGAGGTAAGGAAGGCACTGCTGTGTCCTTCCCTTGAGAGGGATTTCAAGAACAATATCTTTTCCACTTTTGAGCATAGGATTTCCTAGTACTAGGCCTTCTGGCTTCAAGAATGACGTCCAGCACCTGTTTGCTGAGGGTTGCTGGTGGTGTATTCAAGGGATAAGCCAGGCTGCAAGGTTTAGGGATTGCAACTGTGGATGCAAAATTTGCCCCTCCTGCTGAGACAGCAGGGTAGGAGTCTGGTGAAAGTGCCAGGGTGGCACTGTTGTCAGACTGCGCAAGAGTGGGTACCAGTGCTGGCGTGGCCAGTTTGGGGCAATAATTATTGCCCTTGGTCTGTCCGGTTTTATCTTGAGTAGTACTTTTCAGAAGAGGGGCACAGGGGGAAAGGCATAAATTGAGAGGTTTTCCCATTGAAAGGATAGGGCATCCACCTTCCAGGCCCTGCTGTGAGGGTTCCTGATGCAGAATTTGCTCAAATGGTGGTTCTCGGGGGAGGCACATAGGTCCACCTCCGGTGTCCCCCACCTCTGGATCAGATGGCTAAAGGTGTTGGGCTCCAATTTCCACTCGTGTGGGTCTAGGAGATTTCTGCTCAAGTCTTCTGCCAGTGAATTTTGTTTGCCTGGCAGGAATTGAGCTTGTAGATGCACTTGGTTGCTCAAGGCTGTGTTCCACAGGGCCATGGCTAACCTCCAGAGTGGGTAAGAATGGATTCCCCCCTGCTTGTTTATGTACCACATAACTGTGGTGTCTGTTTTTATAAGCAGTTGTCCTGTAAGGATTAGGTATTTGAAGGCTATCAAAGCATTCTGTACAGCTAGCATCTCTTTTTGATGTGCAAGAGAATCTGGGCTGGGCTCCTGTGGCCCTGAATGCATTTTCCTGCCATGTGAGCCCCCCCCCATGCATTGTCTGATGCATCTGTTGTCAAGTTTTGGGCGTTGAGGGGTTGAGTGAAAAGCAGTCCCTTGTTGTGGGTTGCATGCTTCTGCCCACCAAAGGAACTCTGCCCTTAGACAAGGTATGATTGGAATAACTTGTTTCCAGGTCCTGAGAATGCTGGCACCAAAGACTTAAGCACCACTGAAGTTTCCTCATATGCAGTCTTGCATATGGAATTAGCAGAATACATGAGGCCATGAACCCTAGGGCTTGCAGTATTTTTCTTGTCAATAGCTGGGTTCTGGTGGCCATTTGTTTGAAGTAGTTTGTTAGATAGACCTGTTTTTCTGAAGTGAGAAAAGCCATCTGGGAAGTTGTGTCCAAGCTTGCTCCCAGGAATACAATCTTTTGACTGGGAACCAATTGTGATTTCTTTTCGTTGATGGTGTACCCCAACGAAGTGAGAAGGCTTTTTACAAATGTCAGGTGCTGAAGTAGCAATTCCAGACTGTCCGCCTGAATCAGGCAGTCGTCCAAGTATGTGAAAATTTGGATATTTCAATGCCTGCAGTATGCAATGGCTACAGCCAGGCACTTTGTGAATATTCTGGGCACAGTAGATAAGTGCAGAGAACTGATAGTGCACAGAGCCTGCCCTGAAGCGTAGATATTTTCTGCATAACTCCCTTATGGGGATGTGCAGATAAGCTTCTTTTAAGTCTAGAGTGACTAACCAGGCATCCCTGGCTAGCATAGGGAGAAGCTGTTGCAGGGTAAGCATCTTGAATTTTTGGACCACCAGAAGGGTATTAAGAGTGGATAGATCCAGGATTGGGTGCCAAGAGCCCTCTTTCTTTGGGCACCAGGAAAAGTCTGGAGTAGAAACCCTGCCCCCTTTGTTCTACTGGAACAGGCTGAGTAGCTCTGACATTGAGCAGGGAAAGTACTTGCTTTAGAGCCTCTGCCAGCTGGTTTGGAGGAAAGTCTGGAAACCTGCTTGGGGTTGGCAGTGTATGTAAGTAGAATTTGTACTCCCTGGGATACAATGTTTAGGACCCATCTGTCCTGAGTAATAGACATCCAGTTTTTTGCATGCAGGGCAAGGTTTCCTCCTAGGGGCACAGGTAACTGGGCAGGGCTGGGAAGGATAATTGGAAAGTCATAGTGAACCTTTTCCATAAGGGAGCAGCTTACCACTCCCTGTTTTTGAGGTGGGGGCACTCCACTGTTTAGATCTCTGCATACCCTGAGACTGTAGTCTGGGTGGCCTGCTCCCTCTGGGCTTGGTCTGAGAAGGCCTGGAAGGGGCTGGAAGGGACCCGTTTTTTGAAGGCCAATGCCTACCGAATCTAGGTGGTTGCACTTAAGAATTCTTTAACAGTTTGCATAGATTTAGCTTTTTCTTCCATCTTTCTAAGAACCTCTTCTGCTTTGGTGGCAAATAAACAGTCCTTATTTAAAGGAGCGTCTAGTAATTTGGATATGACATGATCTGGCAAGGTCTGTTCCTTCAGCCAAGCATGCCTTCTCAGTACAGACCCAGTCATTGCAGCCCTGCAAGATGCTTCTAGGGCATCAAAACCACACTGCAAAGTATGCTTACAAACTTGGTTTGCAGAATGCATTAGCTCTTGTAACTCATTATTTTCTGCACAATATGGGAGTAACACCATTTTTTAATTAGCTATAATATGCTGCTGGTACTTCAACATGTGAAACTGGCAATTCAATGCCCTTATGGCAAGAGTTGCAGAGGTATATACCTTCTTTCCCCATCTGTCTAAAGCTCTGGAATCCCTGTCTGCAGGGGTAGGATTTTTGGCTGTAGTAGCATTAATACCTTTAGGTCACTGGGAAATGATCTGTGGTAGGATTCTTAAAGAGAAATTTGTGGGATTCAGGTACTCTAATATCCGTCATGTTTCCTGGGGGCTGGGGGTAAAGTATATGGAGTAAGAGTGGAATCCATAAAAATATCATCTACAACATCCAGGACATGGGGATATAGCTACAGGCCCATGCTGAGGCAACTCTAAAAATTCTGAGTCTCTTTTTGGACTGAGGGTAGTCCTGGCATTCCCAGCGGAAATGCTCTCTTAAAGTACGCAAGGTTTCACCAAAAGAAAAATCCTCTGGAGGGAAGGCAGAGGGAATGGATTCCTCTGTATCTGAATCCTCAAAGGTTGATAAGGGCACGTCCTGATAATCAGAAGGGTCAGTCATCGGACGCCTAGTCTGTAGAATCAGAATGAAACTCAATTCTTTTGTCTCTTAGCAGGGGAAAGCTGGCTTCCCCTAATTAGGGTAATAAGGTCTTCAGCCATTCTAAGCATTTGTTTTTGTGGCATCAGAACTTGAGCATGCACTTTGGTTGTCTGTTTTCTAGGTGCAGTGAGTACTCTGGGCCTCAGAAACTCAGTAGTTTTAGTTAAAAACGAAGTCTGTTTAATTCAAACATTGGTAGGACGGATACACCCTCAGAAGCCGGTGCCTGCACAGCGGCTCTGGACCCATCCAAGGTAGAGACATCCACAGGTTCCATAGTCGAAGAAGCATGTCACTGCATACCAGACTCCGAATGGGTCTCAGCAGAGGCCTGCAAGTTTGTAGAGGCGGGCATCAGGGGCTGCAAAGGCACCTCACAGAGTACCGGCAAAGTGGCGACTAGCTTAACAGAAGCGTCATTGGCAGTTTTTGACCTATGCGGTCTGTCTCTGTCTTTACGTTTTCTTGGAAGATCGGTAGTTGGATGGCTTATCGAAGCCATTTTGGAATAAGGAGAACGAGAGCCAAAGAATTATTTAGCAACAAATACAGCCCGATGACAAATGGTTCGGGCGTTAAGGCAGAAAACCGACAGCGAGGGACGTCGTGGTATGGGCCTAAACAGGTGACGCAGTAAGAATGAAATCTCTGAGGTATTTGCTTCCCACAGGCAAGGCAATTGTTAACTTTTTCTGACATCGGTTAGAGCAAGAAAAAAGGATCCCCAACAGGGTACTTAGCTTTAGAAGACTTCAGGATTACAAACTCGAAAATGAAAATTTCAGGTAACGGCCGACCAGCACTTGTGAACTCCTTCTGCTTCAGGCTCCTCCTCAGCAAGAAAGACTGATGTAAAGGCATCAACTGCCTGTTTTATACCCCTGACAACCTGACGTCATGGAAGAAGCGACAGCATCTGATGCAGAAATCCTAAGACTCTGGTATTCGGGCAGACTGAGGGCTACCTGCAGGCAGATAACCAAAGTGTGATGACACAATGAAACACTTAGAACATCATCAACTTCACATTTCAACGTTTGAAACTTCATTGTTATTAAGTAGACCCTCACATGCATCAGACATCCAGAGAATTTCTATAATAAGCATGCAGAAGAAAATAAAGATTTTTTCCCCAATGGGGTGGTCAGCTCTGGAAGACAGGAGAAAACAATGGCCTGACAAATCACCGAGCTATAATAGTTATTAATGTATTCATGAAGTGCAGCAAGAAATAACTTAAAATGACATGGAGAGAAGTCCTTCTTATACTTCAGCTATGCTGAAGTGTGTAGAGCTTTGGAAGTTGTGTCAGTCTTTGGAATTAGAAGTCCCACGCAAAGACTACTGCAACCATGAACCACACAATGAACATTGTTCAAAACAGTAAATAGAAAAGGAGCAAGCACAGCACTACCCTGGCAGCATGAGTATGAATGGAAGCATGTGTGAAGATGTTTAAAAACAGGTATCAATATACTGCATGCTGCCATCCAAACTCAAGGGATAGGAATAGCTAACAGTACAGCAAAAGATGCCACTTCATGCTGGCCATTTCTGAAAGACAATTGCCAACAGGCTCTCAAGGAGCAGGACATGGATATGGAGAAATTTTGCCATGGAAAGGCAAACCCCCGGATTTACAGTATGATGTACAGTACTACACTAGAAAATAAGGGGAAAAAGAGGTAAACAAAGAGCTAGGACACATGGATGGTCAAGCTTAAAACAGAAAAAAAAAATATAAAGGATCA
The DNA here is from genome assembly GCF_019279795.1 of Protopterus annectens. Lineage (NCBI taxonomy): Eukaryota > Metazoa > Chordata > Ceratodontiformes > Protopteridae > Protopterus > Protopterus annectens. The sequence continues at coordinate 931,606,688 of NC_056737.1, forward strand.
GAAAAATGTGGAACAAAATTACTCATATTACAGAAAACCATGCATAAGCATTTACCTGGAAAGGTTTTTCTCCAGTGTGAACAAGCTGATGTCGTTTCAATTTTGAACTTTCCACAAAGGCCTTTCCACACTCTGCACAGACATGCACTCTTGGTCCATGTGTGTGTAAATGCTTCCTCATAGCTGAATTGTCCCTGAACATTTTTGTGCAACCCTAGGAGGGAAAAAAGGAAAGAAAAAAAATCCATCCATCAAATATTCAAAGGATTCACCACAGTAATAAAACTCTTCCAGCTACACTCTGTTGCCGCATTACTAAGCTCAGACTATTCAGAATGTCAGTAATGAAACAATGCTGAACAAATAAATACTGTACAACGTGAGGATGACTATTTTCTTCACAACCTAGACTTCCATTAAAAAAAAAATAATAATAAAAAAATAAAGCATCAAACTCATGAAATCACACAAACCTTCAACAGCATTATACTGCTTCTGAAACTGGCTTCAACATAGAAGTAGAACACCCACTACTATTATCTTCCATAAAATGACAATCTATTCTAAAGAAATGGATTGTACCATACCTTATAAACATCTTTCGTGAATAAGTCTGCCTGGGAAAGGAAGACAACCTGACACGACTAAGAATTTCACTATGAATTGTTTTCAAAATATGAGCGACTGTCAAGTCCATTTGTGTCTTGACTCCCAGTCCATGGCTGCTGAACAGACTACACCACAGGAATTATGAGCTGTAAGTTGGTGGTCAGAGGAACAGCTGCTGGCCACTAGAGTCACCAAGCAGTAGCCGAGCCCACAGTAGTGACAAGGGCTCAGTAAGGCTGGGGAAGAACCAGTAGAACTGGAGTAAGTGTCCATGCTGTAGCCGAGGAAAAAGACGATTACCAATAAGCACTGCTGGAAAAATTCAGCTGAAAGTTAAGTTGTCAAACAAGTGTTAACAAGCAGCACACAGTTGCACTTCCCCACACAGTCCCCTTTCAAAAATAAAAGCACATGCTGAACAGAAAAATCCCTGTCAGAACTCTAAAGCCTCTTTCCTGAAGTTCACTAACAGAAAGAAAAGTTGTGTAAGAACTTTGGTGAAGGTATGAACTGAAGACCAAGTGGCTGCCTCCAGGACAGGTCCAGGTCCTTGAAAAAAGCCTTTTCACAAATGCCAGGTGTCGTAGAAGAGTGTCCTTGTTCTCTGCTTGAATGAGACAGTCGTCCTAGTAAGGATACATTTTAATACTTCTTTGTCTGCAAAATGCAATTGCTAGTGCCAGGCACTTTGTAAAGACCCAGGGTGCAGTACACAAGCCAAAGGGCAGTGCAGAGAATTGTTAATGCATTAAGCCAGCCTTGAATCTGAGGCATCTTCTGCATGACTGTCTTATTGGGACATGCAGGTATGCCTCAAGTCTAAAGTCACCAGCCAAGCATTCTTGCCCAACATGGGCAGAGGCTGTTGCAAAGTGAGCATTTTGAATTTTGGAATGTCCAGGTATGTGTTCAAAATCGATACATCCAGTATTGGCCGCCAGGCCTTGTCCTTTCTGGGTACCAAGAACAGTCTTGAGTAAAAACCTTGTCCTTTTCCCTGTTCTGGTACTGTCTGAATGGCCCCCATATCCATGAGGGACGTAACCTGTTTCTGTGCCTCTTACCCATTGTTTTTTTGGCAGGTCTGGCCAACCATTTGTCATTGGCGGTGTGTGGAAAAGGAATTTGTATCCCTGTGATACGATGTTCATTACACACTTGTCCTGGGTTATCAACTGAAAATTTTGAGCAAAAAGTGTTACATTTCCCCCCTATGGGTGCTGCCAAAAGATAAGTGCTTGGTGTAGGCAAAGGGAAGTCATTGGGATTGCTTTCTGTAGGTTTGCGCTTCATCTCCTCCAGATTTGGAGGTGGATGCGCCCCATTGCTTTGACCTGAGAGTCTTGAGCCTTGTATCTGGAACCCTTAGGGTGTCTGGATTTGCCCTTTTGAGCTCTGTCTGACACAGGAAAGGACCGATTTTTTGTAGGTCAGTGTCTACTGAATCTTGGTGGCTGCACTTGTAAGAAGTCTTTAACAGTTTGCATAGGCTTAGCTTCGTCTTCCATTTTCTTTAAAACCTCTTCTGCCTTAATACCAAACAGAGAATCATGCTGTAAAGGTGCATCTAGTAATTTAGCTTTAACATGATCAGGCAAACTTTGTTCCTTTAACCAGGCATGCCTCCTAATCACAGATCCAGTAACTGCGGCCCTGCAGGAGGCCTCTAAAGAATCAAAACCACATTGCAAAGTATGCTTTCCAACTTGTTCAGCTGCATGCAATAATTCCTGCAATTCCTTATTTTCTGCACATTCTGAAATCAACATCATTTTCTGTTTCAGCAATCCCATAACATGTTGTTGGTACTTAAGCATATGAAATTGACAGTTCAAGGCCCTAATTGCCAAGGTTGCAGATGTATAAACCTTTTTTCCCCATCTGTCCAGTGCCCTTTAATCTCTGTCGGATGGGGTAGGATTTTTTGCTGTCGAGGCCCTAACTCCCTTTGGACCCTGTGAAATAGTTTCAGGATCAGCAGCAGGGTTTCTAAATAAAAATTTATGAGAGTCCGGGACCCTGTAATACCTGTCAGGCTTACTGGGAGCTGGAGGTAAAGAGTCAGGGGTCAAGCTTGACTCCGAAAAAACACATCATCCACAATGTCTAACACAGGGGGAATGGCTAATGGCTTGTGCTGAGGGAGGAGGAGGAAATCCCCGAGCCTCTTTTTTGATTCTGAGTAGTCTTGACTCTCCCAGTGAAAATGCTCCCTCCAAGTATGCAAGGTTTCTCCAAATGAATAATCCTCAGGAGGAAATGCAGAAGGAATAAACTCCTCAGCATCAGAATCCTCATAGGGAGGTAAAGATAATTCCTGATCAGAAGAAGTAGAATAGTCAGTGTCTTGCCTAGGCCTCTTATCTGGAGGGGGATGGGTACCCCTGATCAAGGTAATAAGGTCTTCAGCCATTTTGATCATCTGTTTTTAAGGCATAGAGGCCTGTGCACGTGGCTCAGGTGTCGTTTTTTTAGTTTTAGAAGGTGTCTTTGCCTTTGGCTTTGCAGCTTTCGTCGGTTTGATATAAAACTGTTGAAGTAATTGCTTCCCACAAGTAATACAATTATTAACTTTTTCTGACATTGGTAAAAAGCAAGAAAAAAGTTTCCCCAACAGGGTACTTAGCTTTACTGAAGACTTCGGTTCTGAAACTCAAACACGAATATTTCAGTAGTCGGCCGACTGGCACTTGCGAAATGCTTCTTCTTTGGGCACCGCACGGCAAGAAAGACTAAAGAAAATGGTGTCGGCTGCATGTTTTATACCCCTGACGACCTGACGTCATGGAAGAGGAGACAGCAACCGACACAAGACCCAAGACTTTGGAATTCAGGCCGACTGAGGGCAACCTGCCAGCAGATTACTCAAATGTAATGACTGCAACAGTGAAACACGAAGAACATCTGCAAATGTGAGGAGCCCATTAAGAATCTTAAGTATTTTCTGTGTGTGCGTTTGATGGGAATGTGTAAATAGGCATCCTTGATGTCTAGTGTAGCTAGGAAACTTCTGTACATACTAAGAGGGAATAGAGCTGGCAGGGTCAGCATTTTGAAAGTTGGCATCTTTACGAAAGGCTTGAGCCTTGAAAGGTCTAGGATGGGTCATCATGGCCCTTTTCTGGGAACCAGAAAAATCCTCTTCCAAATTGGGAGGGAGGAATTTTTTCTATAGTGCCCTGGTTTAAAAGGGACTGTAGTACTAGTAGCAGGAGGGGCAGTTGCTGAGCTAGAGGTCGTGGAATGTCTAGTCTTAATGGAGAGGTTATCCATGACTGGTAAGTAACCATCTTGGAGGATGGAGAGAACCCCACTTGTCTGAGGTGACCTGATTCCAAACAGGAAGGCAATGGGAAAGAGGAGCAGACAATGGGATGGAAACAGCTGGTGGGGGAGGCAGAAGTGGCAGGGAGTCAGACACCACCTGCCCTGTCCTGAAAGGGCATCCATTGACTAGAGGAGGAAGTTGCTCTAGCTGAAGGATTTTTCTTTGTTGCTTGCCTGTATCTAGTTTGAGGAAGAGGATTAGAGTGTTTCCTAATGAAATGTGTTTTCTCAGGATAGTTCCTGTAAAATTTAGGTACAGGGGAAACTAGCAGATGTTTAAGATCCTGCATCTCTTTTCCTTTTTGTTGCAGTGATCTGAAAAGGTCTGCTACCTTTGAGCCAAATAAAGTAGCATTGTCAAGTGCTGCATCATTGAGCTTAGCTCTGAAATCATCAGGCAGGGGTTGAAAGCTATCTGCGAAGTGCAGAAGCTGAAGCTGATGACCTTGCTGAGGATTCTGCAGCATCATAGCTACATTTAATTGAATGCCTGGTGACTTGGGACGTAAGGGCTAGTAGAGAAGACAGAGGACTTGGCTGAGGAGTCTGGAATGTCCGCCAACAGTTTGGTGGCAGTCAAGAAGATGCAGGGCGCACTTTGTCATACGAGTCTGGTAATTAGTAGCTCTAAATGCCAAGGTGGATGAGGTATAAATCTTTTTGCCCAACCTTTCCATAGTTTTGCCATCTTTGTCAGCAGGAAGAATGGTGGTGGTAGGCAAAATTTAGAAGCTTTATCTGTGGAGACAAATGGTAGCGGGATGTGCAGGAGGGCACTTGATCAAGTGCTTAGCAGAATCTGGGACTCTGCTCCACAAGGAGCAGAAAGATGAGAGTCCAGATTGAGAGATGCAAAGGAAAAGGCATCTAAAAAGGCAGGCAATATAGGAGGGATGGCCGAAGGGCTTGGCGTTTCCATTTGAATGAGGTCATAGTATTTCTTTTGTATTTCAGACATGTCTGTGGATTCCCATTTGAAGTGTTCCTTTATTTTAAAAATAGTCTCAGAGAAGGTCAAATCTTCAACTGGGAAATCTGGGTCTATAGATTCTTCTTCTGGGGATCCATATCCAAAGGGTGAAGAAAGTTGTGAATTATAACAGAGGGAATCATTTGAGGAATCTTAACAGATGTCCTCTTCCCTAGTAACTGTATCTGCAAGTTGAGGTCTAAGACTAAGGAGAGGAGGAGAAGCAGGGCCAGAAGCAACTGATGTAGGCCTCAGGGCCATGAAAGCTGAGAAAAGGCTTTGGCTAAAGGCCTGCCAGTCTGGAATATTTTTTGCTGGCTGAGAGATACGATTCCTTTTTTCTCTCCTCTTGAGAGTCCCAATGGGCATCTGTTTAGCAGGGGGCATCAAAGTCTGACGCAGGGAATCAGAAGGTTCCTCTGAACACGCTGCCCCCCCCCAGCGTCTGAGACGACTGCCGGAATAGCCTCTGTGGACATGCTCTAGCCCACTGGTAGTACAGCTTCCTCAGAGGTACACGCAATATCCGGTGTGGTGGATCCGGGTACAGATCCTGAGACCAGGCCGATGTTGGCCACAGGCTGTGGATCGGTCAGAAGAGGCTCAGCAAGAGTTACAGGCCACAAAGATCTGGCCTTCTTTTTAGGCAGTTCAGAGGTGGCATCAGATGAGCCCTCCATTTGCAAGGCAAGTTGTTTCAGATATTGGTTCTCCAAGTACAAACTAAGCGCATGCAAACCACTGCGCAACATTTTTGGAACAAACGTTTGGCAAATAGGGCAGGCCTTATAATTGTGCGACCATCCAAGACAGAACACTTATCGTGGGTGTCTTTATGAGGGATCTGATAGCCGCACTGACATTTACCCTTTCTGGATGACAAGGAAAGGCAGTAATACAAAAAAGGAGGACTGAAAGGTTCCCAATAGGGTACTTAGCTTGAAACTTGAATCGGTTGTCGGTGAAAGCAGGAACACCTGGTATACGACTGGCGGCTGGAAAGTTCTGAGGGCTGGTGCGTGCCAACATCACTTTTAGGGCCAACATACTCTTGCCTAGACCTGACGTCTCACGCACCAAGGAGGGACTGAAAGCTTTTAGACACTGGCTGTACGTACGCGAGACTAGAAGGGTAAACCCATATGCAGAATACTGCAACATAGAAATAGAAGGACATCTACAGGTAAGTTGTGAAAAAGTGTACAAAAGCAGTCAATATAAAAAATGCTTCCTGCCCTGTAAAACACTTCCTGATCATTAAACACACGTAGTATATAAAAAGATCTCAAAAGCAGTACATTTTTTACCACAAAATTAGCCCTCAATTTAAAAAGACCTGCTCTGAAAATAGTGGCCCCTGACAGGAAACTTTAAATACTGTAATAAAATGGATTTCTTAACTGGAAAAATGCAGCTTTTAGTCAGCAAATAAAATTTTAACATTTTCTTAAAAGTTCAGTAATGTCTGTGTAGAAGGGTTCCACTGTTGTGCCTGTGAAGCCTCACATGTACTGAAGTCCTCTACATTTTAACTGTTGGTTTCCTGCCAAGGGGCTAGACAAACAGAAGCAAGTTACGGGTGAGAGAGGAAGCCAGAGCTTTGTGGAGCTGGCTGGTTATTGTATCCTGGGATGGATGAAATCCAAACAGCCAAAGACTACTGCGGCAGTGAGACTGATGAACATCCACTGCTGCCCGGGCAAAAAGAGGGTCACTCAATCATCATCATTGGGAGAGTCCTTCTTAACCTTTAGAAGAAACTTAGAGAAATGGGTGGAAGGACATGCAGGAGCATTCCTATCCATGACAGCGAAAAAGCATCTGTTGTCTACGTCTTTGTCTTGGAGCAGAATTTAACTGTCATAAATGCAAGCAAACCGATCGGAGAATTCCTCATAGCTTCAATTACTGGAATATCTCTGGGTGCAATTTCTACTTGTGAAAGTCACTCCTGGTACTGCTAAGCTTGTATGCAACAATATTCTGCTCTGACAGAATGCAAGTGCCTAAGTGGATAAAAAGCATCAATCATTTTAGTTTAACATAGCCACCACAGCAGTGTTTTTCAGAGAGGTGGGAAAAGCCTGAAAGTTGACTGGTATGTTGTGTGGGTGGATATGTGTTTTTTGGGAGTGGAGGTGTGCCTTTGTAAGTGTAATGTGAAATGTTATGCATTGTGAAATGGAGAGATTAAGGTAAAATTGTTTCAGGGCCCTAAGTATGGCATCACTGCTGCAGCTGCTGGTACTGTTTCAATACGTGTGCCATGAAGTATATACATCAGTGTCTGATTTGGGGTAGCTGAAATTGAGGAGTGTTGCATTGCATATTAGTGCACCTCACAAGTGTCCCTAATTTCGGCTTACATTTTTGCTGTGACATGCGAGAATCCATAAAGCTTTTTGAAAAAGGTGTTTGATTCTCATGAACGAATAATGACATTTGTTGCAAATAAAGACATTTTATCTTCACAAAATGAAAGCTAATTCATGTAGTCTTGTTTTGCGAGTTTACCTAACAGTAAGATTACTATTTTCAAAAGTACCCAATTTGAAAGCTTTCTCACAAGTCTATTGCTGAGAGGATGAGAGATGTGCTACAAGTATATGACTAAGACAAATTATATAAAGCAAGACTAAAAGTACTGGGTCACATCAGAGACTTGGAAAGTCATTTTAAGAAGAAATAAGAGTACTGTTTCATTGTTCTGTAAAGCCTTGCATTAAATACCATAGTTTAGGTTATGCTATAACAGAATAACTATGTAAAGATAACCACGTGAGCAGCCAGAATGCAATTCAAATATAAAAGTTATGTACAGTAAAATAAGACCAGAATTCAATGTTCACAAAGTTCACGAAGTTTTAACAAGCAAAGCTTTTGAGACAAAAGCTCTTTTTCAATGAGTGGTCAAAAAACACTTTACAACTACCATTTTTAAATATAAAGCCAGCCAATAAACAACAAACAACTCATGTGACTCGGACATCAATAATAAAAACTTTTTTAGAATATATAAAACATACTACTATTATGTTATAAAATATCACTTTCAACTTTCAAAATTGGTTTAATACTGTTTGCAGAATTCAGACCAGGTAAAACGTCAGATCTAAAAAAAGTTAATCCATTTATATTCAGCAGTTTCAGTGGCATTACCAATACTATCAACCTTTTCACTTACAAATACGTTCTGTAAAATTCTAATCTTAAACTTGTGAGAATTACCTTTAGTATGTGCTTATACAATGCATTTGTTTCCACACATCTATGTATTTCCGAAGGATGTGCCCCTATTCTCTTCTTTTAGCTTCATATTAGTTTTACCTATGTAGAAGATGTTGCATTCTACACAATTAGCAATGTACACACGATTTGTAGTATTAGCATGTACCTGAAGCCTTTATAACAATTTTTTTCTTTGTGATAGGGTGTACAAAATTAGTGTCTATATTGATGTCACTACAGAATGCACAACTGTAACGGGACAGTTCCAATTTTACTAAATTTTGTCCTTAATTTACCATTTCTCCTTATATCCTTATTACAAAATATCTGTTTTAGATTCTTTTCATTCTTGTATATAAACTTGGGTCTATCACCCAACAAGACTAGCAACTTCTGGATTAGAACTGAGTACAGGCCAATTCTTACCTACCATCTTCTTAATCACACTGGTATAACCATTATACTTCGGGTAGTACCCCATATTATATCTATTTGTAACACAAACTACATTCTCCGTCTGACTAGCACTAGATAAATGCATAAAAGGTCTAGCTGAATGTCACCTCTCATCAATAACCAAATTTTTGGCAGTATTAATAATACTATTAGTATACCCTCTGCTCTTAAAATCATTAGCCATACTATCCATTTCTTTTAGGAAATTATCTTCATCAGCGTTCAAACAACTTGCCCTTATAAATTGGCTTTTCAATACCCCTTTATACATATGCCTAGGATGCATACTACTGTAATGTACATACCTAGTGGCCTGTACATTTTTTTTTTTTTTTTTTTACATATTCTTGTCTCAAAGGAAGCATCTTTGATAAATATTTCCACATCCAAAAATGGACAGGCTTATCAGAATGATTAACATCAAATTTTAGAAAGTCGATACTAGTCTGTAAATGATCAACAAAAACCTGTAACAAACGATTATTACTCCATAGTAAAAACACATCTACAAAACACTGGTAAAATGAGAAGTTATGTACCTACCATAACGTTCCATGTTAGTTGCCTTCTCTCGCCTTCTTTCTTGCTGGATGGGTTTGGAGCCGATCCTCGGCTCCGACTAGGCCACTTACTAAAGCTCGAGAGTTAATTTTACTGGCTCGAGGCAACCCTATATCCCATGATGCTAGGCGATAACTCCCCAGATCTCGTTTGGAAGCTGAAAACCTAGCATAGGCCAATAAAAAATCCTCCAACTGGAAAGGAGGAGGAAGAGGGATAAAACCCCCCAAAGATCGTTATCTAAACTATAGCTATCCTAGGACACCTAGATGGTGAAACAAGGGAATATAAGGACCCTTCAAAGAAGGGAAGATCTTCTCGGTCTGTCCAGGCTAGGGGGATGGTGGGTGGGACGCAAGAAAGAAGGCGAGAAGACAACTAACATGGAACGTTATGGTAGGTACATAACTTCTCAATGTTAAGTTGTCAATCTCGCCTTCATTCTTGCTGGATGGGACCGCGTCCCTAGCACCTTCATCCTGGATGGCTCATTGGAACAGACTCTTGAGAACGGTGGAACCAAATTTTGCTCTGTCCCTGGAGGCCATGTCCAATTTGTAATGCGAAACAAAGGTATGAGGAGAGGCCCATGTGGCTGCTGCACAGATAGTGTCTATTGGTAGTCTAGCTTGAAAAGCTGTAGATGTAGCTTGTGCTCTAGTTGAATGGGCTTTTGGCTTAGAAGTCAATTCTCTGCCTCTGAGTTGATAAATAGATGTAATCACAGAAGACAGCCACCTAGATAGGGTTACCTTAGATACAGGAAGGCCTTTCTTATTTTCTGCATACGATAAAAACAGTTGATCAGACTTCCTTATTTGTTTGGTACTATCCAAATAGTATCGGAGCTGGCGATGAACATCTAGATAATGTAGCTTTTGCTCCGCTCTATTAGTATAGTTTGGGAAAAAACTGGGAGATCAATTGATTGATTTAAATTGGTCTGCGAAGCCACCTTGGGTAAGAAGGATGGATTAGTCCTTAGAGAAACTCTGTCTTTATGGAAGATTAAGTAGGGAGGACGAATGCAGAGGGCGTGAAGCTCAGATACTCTCCTAGCAGAAGTAATGGCGACTAGGAAGAGTGTCTTCCAGGAAAGAAATTTCAATGAACAGGAGACCGCAGGTTCAAAGGGGGGAAGAATCAAGGATGTTAAGACTAAATTAAGATCCCACTGAGGTGGAGGGTCTTTGATCGGAGGCTTAAGTAAAAATACACCTTTAAGGAAAGCTTTGCAAAGCTTATGGGACATGATGTTGTGGTCCAATAAGCCTATATGAAAATTCGATATGGCTGCCAACTGAACTTTTACTATAGAGGAAGAAGACCCTGAATGAAAAATTTCGGCTAGGAAGTCCAAGACCGAATGAATTGGGGCAGTAAAGGGATCTATATTCCTTGCCTTTGCCCAGAAGGAGAAACGTTTCCATTTACTAGTGTAAATCCTTCTGGTGGAAGATTTAAGGGAAGCTACTATGATATCCCGGACGGGATTAGAAATCATAGGAAGTCTGGCTAGAGACGGAAGTGGAGCAACCAAGCAGTGAGGTTGAGAATGTAGGGATTGGTGCAGCTGCCCCGACTGATGGGTCAACAGATCTGGAGCTGGGTCCAGATGCCAAGGCTGTACCAAAAGATAAAGATGTAGGAACGGAAACCATATCTGTTGAGGCCAATAAGGGGCAATGAGAATCAACTTGGCTCTCAAGGTGGTTGCTTTCTGAATTACTTGTGGGATTAGAGGAAAGGGTGGAAAGGCATAGAAAAGTCCCCAAGGCGAATCTTGGACTAGAGCGTTTCTGAGGGGATGGCCTGGAAGGGGGAAGAGGGTGAAGAAGTCGGGGCATTTGCTGTTTTGGGGTGTAGCAAAAAGATCGCAGCAAGGAAGGCCCCACTTCTGAAAAATCTCTTCCGCCACAGATTGTTTGAGAGACCACTCGTGTGGCATGAGTATAGCTCTGCTCAACCTGTCCGCTATGATGTTGGACTTCCCGGGGATATGCGTTGCTATCAGAAACCGCTGAGAGGAGATTGCCCATTGCCAAAGTCTGAGTGCCTCTCGACACAGGGGATAGGACTTGGTTCCGCCTTGCTTGTTGATATACCACACTACGGACATATTGTCCGTTTGGATTGCAATAGTTCCCAGGGGAAGAGAGTCGTGGAGGGCTTGCAACGTTAAAAGCACTGCTCTCATCTCTAGGACATTTATGTGCAGGTGGCTTTCGAAAGGTTGCCAAGTTCCATGGACCATCCTGCCCTGAAAATGCCCCACCCGATAAGGGAGGCGTCCGATGTAACAGTGGCGACCGGGGAAGGAGGAACAAAGGGTCTGCCTTGATGGACTTGAGGGGACAATATCCACCAGGACAGATGACTTTTGCAAGTTGGAGTTATCATGATCTTGTGGTGCATAGGGAGTTGCTGAAAGGACCATTGGGCGAAAAGCATCCACTGTAGAAGACGCATGTAAAAACGTGCAAGAGGAAGAAGTGTTATGGCGGCCGCCATAAGACCCAATACTTTCAGGACATACCTGGCCTGAATTTTGTCGCTCTGAAGAAGAACATGGACATGGTTTTGAATATCTAAGACCCTTTGATCTGTTAACTTTGCTGAAAGTTGTACGGTGTCCAAGTTGGTGCCTATAAAGGTAATAGACTGACAAGGCGACAAGGCAGACTTTTTGAAATTTACAGAGATTCCTAGCCCTCTGCAAATGTGAATGGTGTAAGCTCTGGCTTGGAGAAGTTGATGCCTGGTGATGGCAGTGAGGAGCCAGTAGTCTAGATATGGAAGCACCTGGAATCCTTGCCGTCTCAGGTGAGTCGTAACCGCTGCCATACATTTGGTGAACACTCTGGGGGCTGTAGTGAGACCAAAGGGCAGGGGGCTCTGAATTGGTAGTGACTGGCCCCCAGCCGAAAGCGGAGAAACCTTCTGGAGCGTCTGTGAATTTTGATGCGATAGTACACATCCTGAAGGTCCATGGAGCACATCCAATTGCCCTTGCCCAGAAAGGGTAGAATGGACTGTAGCGTGACCATCCGGAATCTTGTTCTCTTTACAAACTTGTTTAGTTTGCTGAGATCCAATAATGGTCTCCAGTACCCTGTCTTTTTCGGTACCAAAAAGAACCTTGAGTAGATTCCGGATCCTAGTTGGTCTGCTGGGACTGGCTGTATGGCTCTTTTTGCTAGCAGTTTTGATATCTCTGGTACTGCTAGTTCTCTTAGACCGGGTGGAACGTCTGGAAGGGTTCCCTTTTGCTGAATTGGGGTTTGGATAAAGGGAATTTTGTAACCCTCGGATATGATCGACTGTACCCATTTGTCTTGAGTAAGGGAAAGCCAGGCTTTTGGGTACAGCGACAATCTTCCCCCGACTGCCTCCAAAGGTGGACAATCGGGCAACATCTCAGGGATGCTGGAAGGGTTTGTGAGAGAGAGGCTCCCTGCTACCCTGGTTCTGCGGACCCCCTCTGCCCCTAGGGCGGCGTCTGTTACTGCCTCTGGGGGTAAACTGACCTCTTGCGTCAGGCGTGACTCCTTGAGATTTGCGGAACCACATTTTCCCACCTTTCTGACCCTTAAGGTATGGTCTTGAAGGGGTGGAGAAACGGACTCCTACGGCAGAAAGAGTCTTGCCATCTTGTTCACATCTGGTCAAGGTGTCTTTCACTTGAGGTCCGAACAAAGCCGAACCGTCAAAAGGGAAATTTGTGAAGGACGCCTTGAAAGGGTCCGCAAAATTACAAAGCCGCATCCAGGTGTGACGCCTTAAGGTCACTCCTGTGCCCGCGGCCCTACTCGCTCCATCGGCTGCATATGAAATGAGACGCATGGAGGAGTTAACAATCGAGTTTAGGGTTCCAAGCTGTGAGTTGATTTTATCCTGGGACCCAGCAGCTGATGGATCCTGTAAGACTTCTCCCAACTCTGAGAATATCTCTCTGAAGGCGGGTGAAATGACACAAGTAATTTAGCGACCGCATGGCAAAGGTCGCTGAAGAAAACATCCGCTTACCGTACCTATCCATGGTCCTGGAATCCTTATTAGGAGGATGGATAGGTACTGAAGGATCAGTTAGTTCCTTCTTGGTGGCTGCAGCCACCACCATGGCATCTGCCAGTACACCTTTTGTTAAGAATTGTTTGTCAACTGGTGCCGTGATGAATTTAGATGGCCTCCGAGGGGTGGGTTCCACCGAATCCGGGGCCGACCACGACTTCCGAGCCACTACTCCCATAAGGGGGTCGAAAGGCGGAGACACCCAGGAGGTGGAGGGTCGAGAACCAAATGCCTCCAGGTACACAGACTCGTCCTCGGAAGGATTAAGGGAAGACCAGTTCCCCCTCTGCTTTAGGATTTCTAGGATGTCTGAGAAAGAGACATCCTCAGAGGGGGACTTTGGGGATCCCTCAGACTCATCCAAGTCGGTGTCAGATGTAATGGACTCAGGGGAGTCCACATGCTTCCTCTTACATGTCCTCTTACGTGGAGGCTCTGCTGACAGGTCAGGAGAAGCCTCGGAAGAGGAAGATATTCCCAGTAGGGAAACCTGAGGCGTTGGATCTCTGGGTCCGTGAGCAAGAGAGTGGGAAGAGACATCAGCAGGCATTGTAGTGGGAGGAGCTGATGGAGCTGACTGTTGACTATGCCCTGGGGCTAGTACACTCCTCATCACCTCGAAGGCTCCCCTTTCAGAAAGGCCAGAGAGCTCCCGCTCCGAAGAGGTGGGAACCCCAGGCCGTACCGACAGGAAAGGCTCCGAGGCCGATGTCGGGGCCGAGCTCACTAGCGCCGACGCTTCGAGAGGGAGAACGGGGTCGGACAATGGTCCGATGCCACTCGCCCCCTCGGAGCCGACGAGAGAGACCAGGCGCCCGGATCCCTCCAATGAAGGCATCAAGGAGGAGATCGGAGCGGAAGACGAAGGAGCCGAAGGGGGAGGTATCAGCTCCGACGCCACAACAGTCACGGCTCCAAGGAGCTCCGGCTCCGAACTCTGAGGGAGAATCGAAGGAGGTAAAATAGGTGGAGTCGTAATAGCTACCGTCTGATGAGACGGGCTACAGATCATTTGGGCCAATGCTCGAGACTTTAACAGCCTACTTACCACTCTCTCAAGGTCGTGGTCGGAAAGCCTGGACGACCGAGAAGATCGGCTCCGATGGCTCAGCTCCGAGAGCAGGAGGGATCTCGGAGCCGAATGGATGGACTCCAACGAAGGGGATCTTGACCTCTTCTTAGATATGGATGGAGCCGAAGATACGTCGGCTCCAGCCGGAGCCGACCGTGAATGCATGGATTCAGAGGTATCGGCACCGAGTGGGGCCGAGACAGGAATCTGTGACTCAGAGGGATCAGCTCCAGCCGGAGCCAATCTAGGCACAGACAAAGAGCCAGCAGCCGAAGGCTTGGTACTTGGAGCCGACGGTTTTGCTGGTTTCAAAGGCCTCCCCGACGCAGACTTAGTCGGGGAGCCCTCGGGCTTTAACAAGCCCCTCAATATTAGTTTGTTCCTGCGCTCCTGCAGGACTCTTGGACTGAATGTGTGACACACAGAGCAAGAGTCCTGCAGGTGCAGGGGTCCCAGGCAGTAAACACAAGAAGTTTGACCGTCTGTCAGAGACATTTTCTGACAGCACGAGTCACACTTCTTAAAGCCTGAGACCTTAGTTTCTTTTGGTTCCTTCGACATAAGTGTCGAGGGAGCACCAAAGGAAAATGAAACACACACACACACACACACACACACACACACACACACACACAAAACACTCAAAAAACAATAAAAATATTATGTGGGATACTGACACACCCAAACACTCCACAGGATCCCTAAGAATAATTAGGAAAGGGGCAGGCTTAAGGCCTAACCTAAAGAGTGGAGGGGGGATATAAGGGGGAAAAAAGGGAAGGTATTAACGGGAATAGGATTAAAAGTAGTCGTTAATTACTAAAAAACAACTGGGTGGAAAACTAACCAAAAAGAGTGACTGAAAACTAAGTATTCAAAAGGCTTACCAGGAGCCGGTAAAAAAACACACCTCGCAAGCGAAAGTGGCAAATGAGATCTGGGGAGTTATCGCCTAGCATCATGGGATATAGGGTTGCCTCGAGACGGTAAAATTAGCTCTTGAGCTTTAGTAAGTGGCCGAGTCGGAGCCGAGGATCGGCTCCGAACCCATCCAGCAAGAATGAAGGCGAGATTGACAACTTAACGTCTATAGATTTCCGTTCTTATAAGTGCCATTGGAGTCGCATATAATCTGCTCTTCCCAATTGGCCAATACTAAATTTGCATAAGTGTTGGCCACAGATGTCCCCATGACCACTCCCATACACTGATGGTAGCAGGTGCCATTATACAGTTATAGTGAGTATATAACTTTTATATTGGATGTTGCCATTCTCATTCATTCTTCATTGGATGGGAGTCCCCAGCTACAATAACCTTAGGTGGCCTTCAAGGAAGGATATGCCCAAGTACTGCAGAACCAAAGGCAGCCCTGCTTCTGGAGATGATATCCAACTTGTAATGAGCAATAAAAGTATGAGCACTGGACCAAGTGGCTTACAGCACAATTACCATCAATGGAAGCCCTGGCCCAGAAGGTGGCATACACGGCCATAGATCTAGCAGAGTGAGCTTTTGGGCATCGTGTTAAAGGCAAACTTTTTAAGGAATAAACATAAGAAATAGAACCAGACATCCATTTAGCTAGGCTAACTTTGGAAACAGGCTTTCACAACTTGTTATGGGCAAAGAAAACAGAGTTGGCCAGTTTTCTGGAAAACCTTGGTTCTATGGAAATAGAAACAAAGCTACCTATGTACATCCAATAGGTGAAACATAGATTCTTCTTTACTGGAAAATTCTGGAAAAAAGACTGGCAGATTTATGACCTGACTGATGATCTTTGGTAGGAAAGATGGATTAGTGTGTAACATGACTTTGTATTTATGGAGAATCAAATAAGGTGGTTTTGGAGAGAGTGCTTAGAGTTCAGAACTCGCCTGGCGGAAGTAATAGCTACTAGGAAGACAGTTTTTCAAGAAAGAAATTTTAGGTCAGATGTAGCCGAAGGCTCAAAGGGAGGCTGAACCAAGCTTTGTAACACAAGTGTGACATCCCAAGGTGGAGCAGGGTCTTTAATTGGATGTCTAAGTAGAAAAGCACCTTTCAGGAATGCTTTACATAGTCTGGTTGAAGTTAGAGGAGAAACATAAGCTCCAGTGTAAAAATTAGAAATGGCTGCTAGCTGAACTTTGACAGTGGAAAAAAGTAGCACCTTCTTAAAAAAACACTAGCCAGGAAATCCAAAATATCAGGAATGGGAGTAGGAAAGAGATCTAATTGTCTCTGTTGTGCCCAGATGGAGAAACTTTTCAATTTACTCTTCTATAGTTTCCTGGTTGCAGGTTTCTGGGAAGATATTAATATTCGGTGAACTGGAGAAGAAAGCCTGATTGTCTAGCCATCATCAGAATTGGAGAAAACATGCAGTCAACTTGAGGCCTAGAATGTCTGGGTGAACCATCCTTGATGGAGGAGATACCAGATCTGAACTGGGGTCCAGACTCCAAGGAGGACATAAGTGAGATCACTGGAAGGGAAACCAAACTTGCGGAGGCCAGAAAGGGGCAATGAGGAGAGCCTTGCCCTTTAACCGTACTGTTTTCTGAAGAAATTCAGGGATTAGAGGTAGGGGACCCAGGGCATAGATGGGCAGGAATGAAAGCCTCGAGGAACACAAACTCCTCCTGGGAAGGGGATGCAGAGGACAAGCCATCTTTTTGGCAAAGGATTTCCAGAATATCTCCGAAGGAGACGTCTGCAGGTGGTGATATGGGAACTCTTCCCATTCATCAAAATCAATGTCTTCGGTAAAAGATTCCTGAGGGGAATCCAAGAGTCTCCTTTTACACAGCCTTTTCCAGGGAACCTCCTCGGTGGGATGGTCTGGAAGAAACAGGAAGCTCCTGGATGAGAACTGCACAGAAGCTCATACTGGATGGATGTCCCTGTGGAATAGGTAGATGAGGCTCAGAAACTAGATCCAAGAGAGGAATGGGGATAGGATCAGAAGTGGTAAGAGTTGAGAAAATCTGCGGATGAGAAAATACCCCCTCCACCACCTTGAAAGCAGAGGCACCAGGAGAAGCTCAGGTCAACCTCACCAGAGCAAAAACTCCTTGTGCCTTCAAGTCCCGAGCCTACCTGGATCTCTGATCCAAGGCAGGAGTCGGATCCGAGCGGTCTCCAAAATCATTAGAGTTGAAGACAACACTCTGGATCCAGCACAAATGCTTTGGCTCAAGGACTTGTCATGCTCAAGGGGGGTCGGCGCCAAAGTCAGGGATATGGTCGGAGTCAAAGATGAAGCCATCTTCGGATCAGACATCTTAACTCTTGGGGCTCTCGGATCAGACTGCTCCAAAGTCGCTAGTCGGATCAGAAAAGGAAAGGTGATGTGATGGGAAACTGGCTGAAGGCTCATGGATCCAATGGTATATGGAGAAGGTAAAACCTCCATCTGAGCCCTGAGAAATCTCCTCATCCTATCCACATCAGCTTCTCAGAGACCACGGGAGGACCTGATGGATGAAAAGACAGAAGAAGAAAGAATAGTTGTGTAAAATCTTACCATAACCATAGATGGCCTTCTATTCCACTTTGCAGTATTCATGGTGTGAGATTTCCCGCCTCAGGCGATCTGACGTTGGCTTCTATACAAAAGCTTAAGCTTGGCTGCTGTAGGTGCGTGGGACGTCACATGTAGGGCCATAAACCAGGGACCTTAAATCTGCATGCACAGGCCTCATAACTTGAAGCCCAGAGGAGTTGCCTGACAGAACAACAACATGCCAACAAAAGGAACAAATGACACTGTAAGGGTGAACAGATAAGCCTTCTGGGAGTGGAAGCAGTGGTCAGAGGAGAGACCCTGCAATAAGAGAAGAATAGGGGGTATGGAGAGTGGGAAGGAATACTGCAACATGGAAGAGAAGGACATCTATGGTTATTGTAAGATTTTACACAACTACTCTAAGTCTTTCTATTCCAATGTTGCAGTATTCATGGTGTGGGAGAGTACCACAGCTTAGGAAGAGTGATGGGAGAAGGCAGAGGTAGAGGATTCCAGGAATCCTTGCAGGATTGCTCTAGCAAAGCCTGCTCTGGCCCTGGACACTTGGTCTAATTTGTAGTGTTTGGTGAAGGTGTGAACCGCAGACCAGGTAGGTGCTTCCAGGATGGAAGCTGTGTCTAGGCCTTTGAGAAAGGGCTTGGAGGTAGCCATGACCCTGGTTGAGTGAGCTATTACACCATGAGGCAAAACTTTGCCATGGTGTGAGTAACAAAAAAGAATAGATTTCCTGGTCTAACAGGAAATGGTTTGTTTGGAGGCTGCCTTGCCCAGAGCCCTGGTGTGAAAGGAGATAAAGAGTTGGTCAAACTTTCTGAAGGACTTAGTCTAGTCTAACTAGAATCTTAACTGTGTGTACGTCCAGGGAATGAAGGATCCTCTCTGCGTTGTTGGTTGGAGTTGGGAAGAAGGTAGGTAAGTGGATGGACAGGTTTAAGGATAGTTTATTTACCACTCTGGGCATGAAGGAAGGATTTGTGTTCAAGGTAACTCTGTCATCGTGGAAGGTGGTGTAAGGAAGGCAGGCCATGAGGGCCTGTAGTTCTGACACTCTTCTAGCGGAAGAAATGGCCACTAAAAGAATGGTTTTCCAAGTGCATATTTGTAATGTGGCTGAACTAGTTGGCTCAAAAGGAGGCAAGGTGAGTTTTTCTAACACAAAGTTGAGGTCCCAGGGACGGGGATGGGTTTTCTTGGTGGTCTAATATGTAGGACTCCTCTCATGAAAAGTTCAACTTCCAGTCTGGAAAGGAGGGGTGGCTGTAAGGGTAAGCATGCTGAAATGGATGAAAGCTGGACTTGTATTATTTTACATTTGTTGACCGGGATAGTCCGACTGGATACATGTTCATTTTCAGCGGAAGCCGGGGGAGAAAAGCTCCAAAGTAGAACAGTAAAAATCACAAAATGATTAAAAGTTACACACAGTTTACAGGCTCCACTTAAGCAAGCAGGTAATATAAACATACATTTTTAAAACTGTGTTGACACATTGACTAGGCAATGCAACAGGTTTTGAACAAGGACATCACCAGTGAGTTTTAAAGTACAGCTTGAAGCTTTTTTTGAACTGAGTAAGAGAAGGTTCAAAAGTAAGATCAGCAGGAACAGCGTTCCCAGTTTTTCCAGCAGAGTTAGCAGAGTTCGCAGAAGAGTTGTTTATTTTGGATGTTGGAACCAGTAGTTTATTAGAAGAGCGAAGTGACCTCAGGTTGCTATAAGGGTTGATGAAACTTTAAGAGCAGGCGTACTATCAGGGTGAAGAGACTTTCACAGAGGAGTAAGTTAGTCCAGCCTTAATGAGATCACAAACATAGCTAAGGACTAGGGAGGGGTCGGCCTGCAGTGGGTCCCTGTCCTTAAGAAGACACCAATTAGAAAGTCTCTCCCATTTCGATAGGTACTGTCTTTCTAGTAGTTGGCTTCCTGGCCTCCCTCAGAATTGAAAACACATTCTCAGAGTAGAGTTGTCTGTAAGGGATTAGAAGGTGATCACCCAAAGTGTTAGATTTAGTATTTGTAGCTGAGGGTGAATAAGAAATCCTTTTAGTTGAGAGAGTAGGTCCACCTTGTGGGGTAACTTGTGGTGATTGCCCTTGGCTAAAGGGTGAAGGAGGGAGAAACCAGTGTTGCCTTGGCCTGTAGGGAGTCACCAGCAAGATTTTTGGTTGGTCCTTCGTGATTTTAAGAAAGACCTTTTGTATTAGTGGGAAGGATAACCCAAATGTGCTGACTGCAACAGTGAAACATGAAGATCATCATCCCCTTCCAAGGGAAGCTGAAGGCATTAACTCTCCAAGCTGATGGAGTGTGATCCCTGCTGCAGAATCTGCCTAGATATCTGTTCTAGGGGGAGACAAATAGATCCACTTGAGGCGTGCCCCACCGGTGGACTATGTCTAGAAAAGTTTCCCTGTTTAGCATCCATTCGTGAAGGTGAGAGGATGTTCTGCTGAGCAAATCTGCTTGTTTGTTTTCCTAAGAGGGGATGGAAGAGGCCTACAGGAAAAGATTGTGTTGGACGGCTAGCACCCAAATCTGCAGAGTTATCCAGCATAATAGATAGGCCTTTGTCTCTCCTGTGGTGTTGTGTGTAAGAATGTGAAGAAGGCCTGGCTGAGGGATGGGGAGAAAGGCCTGGAGGGCCAACAAGACTGCAGTCATCTCCCTGACGTTGATGTGTCGTTTTTGAAGGGAGGGTTCCAAGGCTCTTGTACCCTGAAATTCTTTAGAGTTGCCCCACATCCTAGGACTGATGCATCTGTGTGCATGGATTGGGTAGGGGGAGTTGTAGGGGAATGTCCTGGTTCAGAAGGATTTGCTGGATCCACCACTGCAATACTGACTTTAGGCAGGGCAGAAGGGGGATTAATTTGTGAAGGGGGATTAATTTGTCTAGGAAGTTCTGGTTTTGGGACAACACATTTTTTAAATACCACTGGAATTTTGTCATGTGCATCCTGGCAAAAGGGAGCATGGGGGATCATGGCTGACATGAGTCCCAGTACTTGTAGGAATAGTCTTGTGGAAAGGTGAGATACAGAAAGAAGGCCTTGGAAGTGACTTGAGAGAGACTGCACTTTGTCCTGCGGGAGGAAGGATCTCATCAAGTCTGATCCTGCATCCCAAGAAAACTTTGTCCTGCTGGGGGGCGAAGAAAGGATTTCTGAAGGTTTAGGGTGAACCCAAAGTTGTGCAGAATGGTCATGGTGAATTTTAGGTGACTTTGGAGCATGGATTCCGATTCCGCAAGAAGGAAAATGTTGGCCAGATAAGGGTATATTTGGATACCCTCGGTTCGGCAATATGCAATGGCAGGAGCCAGGCATTTTGTGAAAACTTTTGGAGCAGTAGATAAGCCAAAGGGTAAGGCTGTAAATTGAAAATGTGAGGAAATGCAAGGAAATCTTAGGAATTTCCTGTGGGAGGGCTTGATAGGAATGTGGATATAAGCTTCCTTTAAGTCCAGAGTAGCCATAAAGGCTTGGGCTGGTATCAGGGGTAGGAGAGTTTGCAGACAGAGCATCCTAAAGGATGGAACTTTTAGGAACCGCTTTAGGAAAGAAAGGTCTAGTATGGGTCTCCAAGAACCATCCTTTTTGGGGACTAGGAATAGATAAGAGTAGAATCCTTTTCCTTCTTGGCCCAAAGGGACGGGTTCTATAGTTCCTAGGGAGATGATCTCCTGGAGAAGAGGTGGAGCTGTTTTTTTTGGTGAGAAGGGGATGGATTTCTAGCCTTGGGTTTTCCCTCCAAGACAGAAAGCATATCTTTTGAATGATGGAAAGGACCCACTGGTCTGAAGTGATGGTTTTCCAAAAGGGGAGGCAGTGTGGTAGGCAGGCAGACAAGGGAAGGTGGGCAAGGCAGTCAATGCAGAAGTGGGGTCCCTTCTGTCCGGTAAGGGCCGTTTGGAGGGGGGGGGGGTTGAATGATAGGCAGTCTGGAGTAAGGCTGTCTCCTGGGATCCTCTTCTAGGTCTACAGGAGGAAGGAATCCTCTTGACAAAATAAGTTTTCGCTGGGTAATTCCTGTAGTATTTAGGGAAAGGGGACACCAGCAAATGTTTGATGTCTTGCAGCTCTTTGCTTTTCTCTTGCAAGTTATTGAAGAGCTCAGCTGAATTTTTGCCAAAAAAATAGGTTATGGTCAGTGGAGCATCCATAATTTTGGATTTGAAATCCTCTGGAAGAGGTTGTAAGCATAGCCAGGAATATCTACGAAGGACAGAGGCTGCAGACCTGGCCGAGGCTTCTGCTTCATCATAACTACACCTGATGGAGTGTCTTGCCTCTTGGGTGGCTAGGTACAGTTTTGATGTAATGTCAGACTTAGGACAGTCAGGTGTAGATGCTAGCAGGGTTGAGGCATGGGACACTAGATCCAGAGCGTATCTGACCATGTGTGTTTGGTAATTAATGGCTCTGAACGCCAGGGTAGAGGAAGTATACACCTTTTTACCCAGTCTATCCATGGTTTTACTGTCCTTGTCTGCAGGCAGGAGAGAAGTAGAAGGTACCTGCCTAGACAGTCTGTCAGGGGCCACAGCAATGACAGCTGGGTCTGCCAGTGGAGGTTTTACCAGGTATTTTTGGTCATCAGGTACCTTATAAAACCTGTCTGGTCTTTTAAGGACTGGAGGCTGTGAGTCTGGGTTTTTACAGAGTTAAATGCATCCAGGAAGGCTGAAAGCACAGGAGGTATAGCTGATGGCGAGGGAGACTCAAGTTGCAGAAATTCAAAATACCTCTTTTGGGTGTCAGACATCAGGGGTAGTGTCCCACTTGAAGCACTCCTTCATTTTAGTTGTGGTTCCCCCAAAAGTTACATCTTCAGGTGGGCAGTCTCCTTCTATGGAGTTTTCATCTGGGGAATAGTTGTCCACAGGGGAAGCAATTTGAGACACAAGAGACGGACTCCTCCAAGGAGGAATCCCATTGATACTGTTGCTCTCCCTCTTGGGTACTGAGAAGGTGGGGAGAAGAGGCAGAGGCTGGGTGAGAGCTGAGCACAGGGATGGAGGATGGTATAGGGCCCTGTGGGCCATGAAGGCCTGCATTAGAGAGTTTGTAAAAGACTGCCAGTCTGGCTGTGCTTCAGGAGCAGGAGTGATATGTTTCGTCTTCTGTTTTTTCTTGGAAAGCATAGGCTTCAGGGACAGCCTAAGAATTGAGGCCCGGCCTGCAGTAGGAGAGGACTCTGTCGGTCGGCCAACAAGAGGTTCCCCGTCAACGTAAGTTGGGACAGACGTCTGAATAGTATCTGCAGATGTGCTTTCCGTGGCTCCAGAAACGGCTTCCTCAATGGGAACTGTTGAAGCTGACTGAGAAATCGGGCGGTCCTCAGCCCCTATGTCAGAAGCTGGCAGGACATCCGACAGCGGAGTGGCAGTAGAAATAGGTCTGCAAACCTTGGCCTTCTTCCTGGGTGGTTCGGGTTGGGCGGCTGACTCAGGGTCCATCCTAAGGGCTAGGCATTGGTTCTCGAGAAATAAATTTAATGCGGCCAAATGACTGCAAAGCATTTTGGGCACGAAGGACTGGCAAGTGGAATATAACGTATGGTCGTGTTCCTTAACTAGACAAACTACTCACCTATCGTAGGTATCGTTGTGCGGTATCTGACAGCCACAATTAATTTGCATATTTTAGCGGACATCGGCCAAGAAACTACAGCAAACCAAGTACAAGCAACGTTACTGAAAAACAAAAAAACAAAATGGGGTACTTATCTTTTCGAAGTAATCGCGAGTAGGAGCTGAACAATCGAAGTGACATCGTCTGCAGCTGAAAACTTCTGAGGTCTGTGCGTGCAGACGTCACATTTAAGGTACCTGGTTTATGGCCCTACGTGTGATGTCCCACGCACCTACAGCAGTCAGGCTTAAGCTTTTGTGTTGGAGGCGACGTCAGATCACCTGAGGTGGGAAATCCCACACCATGAACACTGCAACACTGGAATAGAAGGACATAAAGACAACCTCCAAGAAGTTTCTTGCAAGAACGACGATTGGAGCCATGGAGAAATCGGCTCCTGGGAGAACAGAGGGCTCCAGGGTCAAGATGACTTAGTAGTAGTAAAAGCATCAGTAACAGCAGCAGTAGGTGGATCTGAGGAAGTCCTAAACAATAAACGTACTCCCTTGTAGGCATCAGAACTGGGTATCTTGTGCCCACAGGAAATGTACTTCTTAAATCCAGTTGGCTTGTCTACCACAGTGAAGCAGAGAAGGCTAACAGTAAAGAAAAAGTGTGTTTTTTTTTTTTTTTAAATGGGAAAAGTAAAAGAAAAGCATTACCAACAATGGTAATTGTAAAACTACCCTAAAAAGGAGGGTACGAGAGAAGGATACAATAGCAATAATGGTAATAGAGAGCTACCCAGAAAAGTAGAAACACTAGCTGTATGGGTGAAGGAAGGAATACAGATAACCAAGCAAGGAAGAGATGGAAAGGAAAAAAAATCTTGAGAGAGCGAGATCTATGCGTGAACCACTAAAGTGGCAAACGAGATCGGAAGTAAAGGAGTAGCAAGAGGCATTATGGGTAAGGGAGGAGCTCAAAAGTCCGAGCCAGAGTCTGGAAGAAAAGCGGCTAAGTTGGATCAGACACCTGTCCACTGAGGAATGAATGAAAATGACATCAGATTGATTACTTTTACTATGCACGTCTTAAGAAATGGAGAGATTGGCCTAAACTCAATTCATGTGCCTTTAAAAAAACAAATAAATAAACAAATAAATTCCTTGGGAATGCTATTCAGAAGGAACAGTTTTAATGCCACACCAGGCTATAATATATTTGAGCGTTATTGTCATGCAAAGTTGACATCAGTTGAATCTAGCCAAGCTGGAAAGGTGGGGGTCTGTGTTCGTTCATCGAATACAGATTACAACGAACGGCTTACAATCAAACAGAAAAGAGCAAAACGTTAAAATACTGAAAACTTCACATTGTAAAATAATCCATCGAATGGCCATAGCTGGCTAACACTGCAAACGTAATCAACCACGGTGGGGGACTTTGGCCCCCACGCTCCCCTTAACTATATATGCTAACTCAGAGATCACACTACAATGGGGAATAGGGCAAATTTAAAGAAAGGCTTCCTTATGCATTATGGTACTTCCTGGTTGTTGGCCAACTATGAATTACTTTATGATGTTGAGAGTTTTCGGGACTTTAACGCTTCACTCTTTCCTGTTCGATTATACACCGTTCGCTGTAATCTGTTCGATGTGCGAACACAGACCCGGAAAGCTAAGACTCTAGATCAATGAAGGGGGGTAGATGGAAGGAGTAACTTGGCCAGGAACTGAAACTTGCAAAACTGTTCTTTATAAGCAGTCTTTTAACGCAGTAATTTGTTGACACTTTTGCAAACTTCTTTCAGAGAATGTATAGTATATCAGTAGGAACATTTGTAAAACTCAGGGCAGACCAATCAATGACACTGCAAACCGTCAAGCTTGGCAGGTCCCCCCCCCCCCCCCCCAGAGTTTTCATTCTAAGCGAATGGAAGTATAGTCCAACAACAAATGGTAGGGCTACCTATTCTCACAATCTGTGATCTCACAGTGTATTATGGGACAAATTTAACTTGCCAACAATTATTAAAAAAAAGTAAAATTAGGAATAAGTACTTATTTTGCTGCAGGCAGCTTTGGGGGAAGCAGTAATTCATGGCAAGAAAAGAAAGCAATCTCAGGTTGGGGGAGGGCTACCAGCAGTTTTACACAACAGTATTGACCAATCTACTGCTACAGTGCGTGTGTATGGGGGTGGGTATCCGTGGCTCTAAAGATACTTCAGTTTCATATGAAACTTGGGCACTGCCTTACATTAACTGCAACTGAAGGTATTGTCAGTTTACTGATTTTAGAAATGTTTCTGAAGAGTAGCTGTAGGAGTTAATTTGGCAATGAGATTTTTTGTAATGCGTTTGCAGCAGGAATCTTCAAGGCAACTATCACCTCAAAGAACAGATATCTTACTCTGGTTAGGCAGACCATCTCAAACTCTTTCCTCCAAGCAGACAAGAGTGGTTCTCTCATGCCTGCCATGGATACTCCAACAGACACAAAAGACATGTCTAACTGTTGGTCCCTGGTGGCTGAAGGAGCTATACCACAGGAACCGACGGAAGATGAGTAGTTGTGAGGAACCTGAAATGGCTACTGCAGGTTCACCCATCTGCAACTGAGGCAAACCAGCAGCCTGCTGAAGAGGCAAAAGCTGTCTGATAACTTTTAATGACCAAAAGAGCAGGAACCAAAGAACCAGTAAGCTGTTCCACGGTAAAGTAGAGAAAGAAGCCTGAAACTAAAGCAGCAATGACATCAGCAGTCTGTAAATGGTAAGCATCAAGAAAGTAGTGTTTTCACCAAACATACACCACAACAAGCACTTAACACACTTGCCACAGCCCCTAAACAATTTATAAAAACTTCTCAAAAAAGAGAGTAAACTCTGGAAATAAAAATAAGTTATGTACTTACCATAACATTACATCTGTGTTGTTCATAGGTGTATACTAGGCTAATGGCCCTGGAGCCTTTACAAGCCTAGCCCACAGAAGTGCCCTGACATCGTGCCGCCCAATGTTAGTTCCCAGTGCCTCTATCAATTAAAGCCACTGGAGTGATCCCCAGGGTGAAAGTACAGTTGTGTACACTTACCATAAATGTAGATGTTAGAGTGTCTTCACTGTTGCAGTCATGACTGTGGGGTTCTCCCCTGCCGGCAGGCAGTCCCCGGTCAGCCAGAATCCCAAGTCTGGGTCCGGCGTCGGCTGCTCAGCCATGCTCCCTGACGTCAGAGCGCCAGGAGTACAAAGCTGACAGCCGACGCCATGTTCTCCAGTTTTTCTTGCCCCAGATGTCAGGTGTTCCAAAATGAGTAAGATCCCATACCCTTTGCAAATACACCTCAAAAGAAGGGTGAAGAAGGGAACCACACAAAAGAAAAAATAAGAGGGGACAGGAGGGAGGTAGCAGACTGCAACAGTGAAGACACTCGAACATCTACATTTATGGTAAGTGTACACAACTGTACTATGTTCATCGTGTTTCACTGTTGCAGTCATCACTGTAAGATTGAATCCCAAAGCAGAATAAAAGGGAGGTGGTCATAAAGTAGAGGGGGCTGCTAAAAGGCCCTGCAAGACAGCAGAAGCAAAGCCTGCCCTAGACTTGAGTAGAGAGGTAGATTGTAGTGCTTGGAAAAAGTATGCACTGAACTCCAAGTTGCAGCTTCCAAAATGTCTTTGGTAGGAACTCCCCTGAGGAAGGCAGCTGAAGTGGCAGCAGCTCTGGTAGAGTGAGTCCTTATACTCCCTGGGATTTGCTTTCCATGGTGTGAATAGCAAAATCTGACTCCATGAGCAATCCATTTAGAAATGGTCTGTTTTGAAATGGCTTTACCTTGGGAACTTGAAGCATAAGAAACAAACAATTGCTCTGATTTCCTGATGTCCTTGGTTCTGTCCAGGTAAAAACGTAGTTGTCTGTGTACATCCAAGGAATGCAAGATCCTTTCCCCCTTATTTTGAGGACTGGGGAAAAAAGTTGGCAAGTGAATAGTTTGATTTAAAGCCACTTTGGAAACCACCTTAGGCATGAAAGTAGGATTAGTCCTTAAAGACACCCTGTCTTGATGAAAAATAATATAAGGTTCCACAGCCATGAGAGCTTGCAACTCTGAAACTCTCCTGGCAGAGGTAAGAGCTGTCTTCCAAGATAAAAACTTGATGTCAGATGTGGCAGCAGGCTCAAAAGGAGGTAAGGTGAGTTTTTCCAAAACATAGTTGAGATCCCAAGCAGGAATGGGTGGAGATCTAGGGGGCCTTAAGTTCTTCGCTCCTCTGAGAAACTGTCTCATGAGCTGATGGGAAAAGATTGGAGGGTCTGTATTATAATGAGCAGAAATAGCAGAGGCATGGATCTTTATGGAAGAGAAAGAGACCCTTATGTAAGAGGTCTGTCAGGTAAAGTAAAATCAGAGGAATCTTATGAATAAGAGGATCTGAATCCTGAGCCTGCATCCAGGAGCAAAATCTTTTCCATTTTCCTGCATAAGATTTTCTACTGCTAGGACGTCTGGCTTCTAAAATGACATCCGTAACCTGCTTGGGTAGGAGAGAATGAATCAAAGACCCTGGATTAACCAGGCCGCCAGGCTGAGAGTTTTGACATGGGAGTGCAGAACCCGACCCTGGTGTTGAGACAGAAGGTTCGGAGTCTGTGGTAATACCAAAGGGGGCTCCAGACAAAGGTTTTTCAGTGTTGGTTACCAAAACTGTCGAGGCCAATTTGGGGTCAGCAAAATTATCATCTTGGGCTTGTCCTGTTTGATCTTTAATAACACCCGTGGAAGAAGAGGTAGAGGCGGGAAGGCATACCCAGAGAGGTTTCTCCAACTGAATGATAGTGCATCCACTTTCCAAGCTAGTTCGTGGAATGTCCTGGTGCAAAAAATCTGTAGTTGACTGAGGTGGGATGCAAATAGGTCTATGTGAGGACATCCCCAGACTGCGGTTATCATCCTGAATATTTCTGTGTCCAGCATCCATTCATGTGGGTCCGACAGATTTCTGCTCAGACTGTCTGCCAGGAAGTTTTGCTTCCCTGGTAGATACTGAGCTTGAAGGTCCAGTTTGCAAGCTAGAGCTGTGTTCCATAGATTCATGGCTAGTCTGCAAAGGGGATAGGAATGAGATCCCCCTTGCTTGTTTATGTACCACATAACTGTGGTGTTGTCTCTGTCCATATCAGTAGCTGTCCTGGTTGTAGAAGATTCCTGAAAGCCTATAGAGCGTTCTGAACGGCTAACATTTCCTTTAAATTGATATGCAGGTGCTTCTGATCCTTTGTCCAAAGGCCCTGCAGACAGTTGCCCTGAAAATGGGCTCCCCATGCATAATCTGAAGCGTCCGTGGTTAGTATCTGAGTGGCTGGAGGCAGACTGAAAGGTTTTCCTATGTTTAGAGTACATGCCTTGGACCACCAAAGGAATTCCTTTTGAAGACAAGGCAGGACCATACACTTTTTAGGTACCACTGTATTTTCCTCATATGTAGTCTTGCATATGGTACAAGAAGGATGCAGGAGGCCATGTAACCCAAAGCCTGCAGGAATTTCCTTGCAGATAGCAGAGTTAAAGTTGCCAAGGTTTTGAAAGTTGAAGCCAGCTGTAATTGTTTTTCGGATGTCAGAAATGCCATCTGGGTTGTTGTGTTGAGAAGAGCACCCAGAAAGGTTATCTGTTGTGAGGGTATCAAATTTGACTTTTTTATGTTTACAGTGAATCCCAGGAACTCGAGAAGATTTTGAACAAATTCTAGATGCTGGAGTAAGACATCCTTGCTGTCTGCCTGAATAAGACAGTCATCCAGATAAGGGTAAATTTGAATTCCCTTGAGTCTGCAATAAGCTACTACTGGAGCCAGGCATTTGGTGAAGACCCTGGGCGCAGTAGACAATCCAAAGGGCAGTGCAGAGAATTGATAGTGCCTCGATCCGCCTTGAACCTGAGGTATTTTCTGCATTCCTGCCTGATGGGAATGTGAAAATATGCCTCCTTTAAATCCAGAGTTACCACCCATGCATTTTTTGTCAGCATTGGAAGTAGCTGCTGTAGAGTAAGCATCTTGAATTTTGGTATTTCGAGAAAAGTGTTCAAGACTGACAGATCCAGAATGGGTCTCCATGAATTTTGCTTTCTGGGGACTAGAAAGAGCCTTGAGTAAAAACTTTGTCCCATCTCTGAAAGAGGAACCAGTTCTATGGCTTTCATAGCCAAAAGAGTTTCCACCTGGTTTAAGGCCTCTAACCATTGATGTTTTGGAACATCCGTCCATCCGCTTGGTCTTGGTAGGGTATGAAAATGGAATTTGTAACCTCTTGAAACCACATCCAGAACCCACTTGTCTTGGGTTATCAGAGTCCAATTTAGGTGAAAGAGAGAGAAAGTTTTCCTCCGAGAGGGGCTTCCAGGCAAGAAGTTCCTGCAGCCCAACAGAGGGAGTAATTGAGCCTGTTTTCTATGAGCTTGCGACCTGTCCTCTCTCCTCCCCTAGGGGTGGAAACAGTCCACTGTCTTGGTCTATAAGAGGCTTGCATTTGAGGCCTTCCTCGGGAGCGTCTGTATCTACCCCTCTGAGGCCTGTCTGAATTGGGAAAGGACCAATTTTTTGTAGGCCAATTCCTACTAAATCTGGGTGGCTGTACTTGCAAGAAATCTTTAACCGTTTGTATGGATTTTGCCTTGTCCTCCATCTTCTTTATCACCTCTTCAGCCTTAGGTCCAAACAAAACATTATGCTCAACAGGAGCATCCAATAACTTAGCTTTTACTTGATCTGGCAAGTTTTGTTCCTTTAACCAAGCATGCCTTCTAATGACTGTACCAAAGGCAGCAGCCCTACAAGAAGCCTGCAAGGCATCAAATCCACAGTGCAAACCATGCTTCCCAACTTGTTCAGTGGCATGCATTAAATCATGTAATTCCTTATCTGCACAGGCGGAAATGGAAGTTAGCTTTTGTTTCAAAACAGACAGAAGAAATTGCTGGTATTTCAGCATATGAAACTGACAGTTTAAAGCCCTAATAGATAAAGTAGCAGAAGTGTACACTTTTTTGCCCCATCTTTCTAAAGATCTGGAATCTTTCTCAGTGGGAATGGGGTTTTTAGCAGTAGCGGCCTTAACCCCCTTAGGACCCTGAGAAATGGTTTCAGGATCAGCAGTAGGATTCTTGTATAAAAACTGGTGGGAATCAGGAACCCTATAATATCTGTCTGGCTTAACAGGAGCTGGAGGAAGAGAGTCAGGAGTTAAGTTAGCCTCTGAAAAAGCATCATCCACAATATCCAAAATAGGGGGGATAGCCAGGGGTCTATGTTGGGGAAGAAGAAGAAAATCCCCAAGTCTTTTCTTAGATTCCGAGTACTCCTGTCCTTCCCAGTGAAAATGTTCCCTCATTTCATGTAAAGTTTCCCCAAAAGAGAAATCCTCAGGGGGAGAAACTGAAGGAATTGATTCCTCCGCATCAGAATCCTCATAAGGAGGGAAAGAATATTCCTGGTCAGAAGAAGAAACAGAAGCCTGATCAGAGGAACCATAATACACTTCCTGCCTTGGCCTTTTATCTGGAGGGGGATGTGAACCCTAATCATAGTAAGTCCTCCGCCATCTTAAGTAATTGTTTCTGAGACTTGGGTGCCGGATCAGAAGAGGCCTGGGCTGTAGTCTTTGATTTGGAAGGAGTCTTTGCCTTTGTCTTTGGCTTTGCCTTTATTAGAAGATGAGTAGGCCTGAAAACCCCTTCGGAAGCCGGTACCTGCACAGCAGCTCCGGACCCATCCGAAGGAGCGTTGTCCGAAGGTCCTGCAACAGAAATATTCAAAGGCCTAGTTGGCTCCTCGTGGGAGTCCGTTTCGGCCATCGGTTCCGAAATGGCCGACGACAGGGGCTGCAAAAGCGCCTCACTGACGACGGCCGAACCTGAAGCTGGCTCTGCTTGTACAATATCGTCCGATTTGGACCGCGGAGGCCTGTCTTTATCCTTGCATCGTTTGTGAACTCCGGTAGCCGGAACCGAATCCGACGACATTTTGTAATTAAAACGCCTACCGAAGTAATGAAATGCAAAATCGTACCTTCGTTTAATCGTACGCTGATTGAATCTAGCACAAAACCGACAACTAGCTACGTCGTGGTCAGGGCCTAAGCAAGGAATACAGTAAGAATGAAAATCCTTATGAGGTATTTGCTTCCCACAAGAAATACAATTATTAACTTTTTCTGACATCGGACTGGAGCAAGAAAAAAGTTTCCCCAATGGGGTACTTAGCTTTGAGTAGGAGCAGAAAGTCTTCGGAGTGAAGTACGTTTAGAAAAAATTGTCAGGAGTCAGCCGACCGGCAAATGTGAACTGCTATCACCGTATGGCAAGAAAGACTGGGGAACATGGCGTCGGCTGTCAGCTTTGTACTCCTGGTGCTCTGACGTCAGGAAGCATGGCTGAGCAGCCGACGCCGGACCCAGACTTTGGGATTCTGGCCGACCGGGGACTGCCTGCCGGCAGGTGAGAACCCCACAGTCATGACTGCAACAGTGAAACACGATGAACATCTTTCTATTTCCCATTCACTCATCAAGATTTCTCTTGAAAAGGGACAATGAGGTGCTCTGCTTGACGTGTATGGAAAGTCTATTCCAGAGCATGGGCAGTCTCTGGGTTATGAACTTGTCCCTTCCAGCATGTTCTGTTGATTGTGGTAATGAGGTTGAGGTCTCTGGAATGTGTGGTGTGGAGGGACTGGGATTTCTTTAGATGTAGCATTTCTAACAGAGTTGGGTCAGACATGGCTTTGTAAGTCAAGCAGAGCTGGCCTCTTCCTAGATGATATGAGACGGAGAACAGCTGGAGTTTTTTGAGTCTGTCCTTGTAGGACATGTATTTAAGTCCTAGGATCCTCTTCGTGAGGTACTTTTGTGGCCTTTCCAACTGTTGCATATGTCTAGTGAGGTACATGCAAAATGGGGCATTATACTTGATTGACAATGAGGGAAGAGTAGAGAGATATGATGACCTCTTTCTTCTTGGATGCAAAACCCTTGGTAATGAGATTGCCATTGTGGTCAGAAAGTCCTTCTATGTTGCACATGTGGTGGTCGAAGGAGAGGTTGCTGTCAACTTGTGTCCCCAGATCTCTCATAATGCCTTCAGTGTTCAGTGGGCTCCTATCTATGTGGCAACTAGTGGGAACTGAGTTTTTCCCAAAGGGGATGACAATGTATTTTTTGACATTAAGCTTAAGGCCATGGTTTTGACACCAGTCACTGGTCTCAGTGAGGCCTTTCTGTAGGATGTCTACATCACTTGGGAAGTTAATAATGGGTCCCAGCTTGCAGTCATCTGCGAACTTGGTCAGCCAGAGTTCCCTCTGTTGGCCTGGACTTCTGAGAAGTAGATACCAAACAGGAGAGGACCCAGGACTGATCCCTGTGGGACTCCACTCGTGACTGGTCGGCAGTCTGACTTGGAGTCCGCTACTTTCACACTGTGGTTTCTATCTGTGTGCCAATTTGCAACCCACCTAGTGATATAGGGGTTGATGCTTAGTTTGGGGAGTTTATCAATAATACTTGACTGGGGAATGGTATCAAAGGCCTTGGCCAGATCGAATAAAGGCTGTATGAATTGCTTTGCCCTCATCGACAGCTCTGGTAACCGACTCAAAGTCGTCAACCAGGTTGAGCAGGCATGATCTACCTTTCACAAAACTAAATTGCGTGGGATCTAGAGTTTGGAAATTCCCTATGTCCTTGTTAAGTAGGTCCATGATTGATGCGCTCCACAGCCTTACATATCAGACTTGTCAGGCTAATGCGGCGATAATTCCAAGGGTCTGTAGTGGCTCGCCCATTATGGAAAGGGATGACCAACAGTAAGCCATTCGGTAGAGACAAAGCCTGAGGTGAGGCTGTGACTAAACAGGGCACACAGATGTGGTGCCAGTTCACTTTGTAGTTCATGTAGAATACATCCAGGGATATTGTCAGGTCCCATGGAAGCTGTATTCTTGGCCTTGGACAATGCAGCTTTAACCTGTGCTGCAGTAATGCTGGGTGCCTGGCATTCCTCCGGTACTGTGATTGGTCCTTTGGGGGGGGAGGGGGGGACAAGGGTAAAGCTGGCAATGCATCTGTCGACCAGTATGTTGGCAATATCTGTTGGCTTAGTATAGGAGGTACCATTGTGCAGTAACTCAGGGCAAACCAGGGTACTGCTGTGGAGATTCCTGATAAAACTATAGAAGGCTCTGTGGTTGTTTTTAGTGTCTGCCGCAATTCTGCCTTCAGAGCCGACTTCAGAGGTTTTGATGAGGGATCTCAACTTTTTGCTGAGGCTAATAAGGGAGTTTTTCCAGTCTTGGGACTTTACCTTTTTCTGAAACCATTTCTTCCTTCTGTTGTGAAGTTTATTAATGGCAGGTGATCACCAGATTGGCTTCCTTTTTTTGGAGGAGAGCGTCTTCTGTTCATTTTCATCGTATGGGTTTGTTCAGAATCTGCCGTTATTCTAGACTGTGGCCACCACCAAACTCTTGACCTCCTTCCCTACCGATAATGCACCACCCTAACATCCCTCAGACCTTGTTTGCAACTTGACATGAAGAAAATAAAGAAATGTCATAATTAGAGTTCAACACACGGGACATGTGGTGCTTCAAGAATTTTATTCCTCCAGAATTCACTTGTGACAAATGAAGGGGAATAGAGGGTGGAGAGTTGAGGAAGAAAATGGCCCATGGTTTATGGTACCTGCTTGTGATGTCCCCATACACCACACAGCAGCCAGGTTAAGCTTTTGTATATGAGCCAGACATTCGGGTTGCCTCAGGTGCAGGATCCCTCACGTTTACAATAATGCAACATGAGAACAGGAGGACATCACCTTTACCGGATGTAAATTTTCACTCTTCCTCAACGTATGGGACAGTCTCCAGCTACCTAAATTCCTGGGCGGATTTTAATGAAAGATATTCCTGAGTACAGTTGAGGCAAAGGGCTCTCTTTCTGTCAAGACTGGCTGCAATTTGTAATGAATGACAAAAGATACTAGGATTTGATCAAGTAGTTGTCCCATAACTAGACTCCATGCGTAGAACAGGAATATAGTGAAAGTTGTCATAGGTGTAGTTGAAAGAGCCTGTATTGGTTTGTTCGGGAAAATTCAATTTAGTGAAGACAAAATATAATCTGTCAACCGGTTGGTTATAGTTAAGTTTGTCACCAATTTGCTCATTTTGTGATGCATCAAGAAGGCAAGAATTGATCAGTCTTCCTAAGTTGTTAGTTCTTGTGAAGGTAG
Organism: Protopterus annectens; assembly: GCF_019279795.1. Classification (NCBI taxonomy): domain Eukaryota; kingdom Metazoa; phylum Chordata; order Ceratodontiformes; family Protopteridae; genus Protopterus; species Protopterus annectens. The sequence continues at coordinate 931,641,370 of NC_056737.1, forward strand.
AAACACCATCACCTCTAAACATCTATTAAGTGCAACATATACTCTTTTTTACTTGGAAAATCTGGGAAAAAATAAAAGTACATTAATTTGGTTGGTTAATGTTGGATTCTGACACTGCCCTTAGTAGGGCGGAAACATTGGGATATGAAGTGTCCCTATCCATGTGGAAAGGCAAGATGGGGACTTGGAATATTATGCGTGAAGTTCTGACACTATCCAATGAAAGTAAATGCAACTAAAAGGATAGTGTTCTTTGTAAAGAATTTTAGGATTACATTTGACTATATCTTGTAAAGTTTGCCGTTCCAAGTGTATATCCCATAGCGGTGTGGGGTCTTTGTAAGGAGGTCTAAGTAGAAAAAAAACATTGAAAATGCTTTGCTAAGTGTAGAGGAAGCCAGAGAAGAATCTACATAGAAATTCAAGAAAGACTGTGAGCAGAATTAGACATTTGATAAACTAGCACCCTCTTAAAATATACTCACTAGAAATTCAAGGACAGGATTGTACTGGAGCTGTGAAAGGTTCTACCCGATACTTCTCTACTCAAAGAAAAAACTCTTCGCCATAAATTTCTGTAGAGATTCCTCATGTAGAGTTGTTATGAGAAAGTAAAAGAATGGAAAGGACTGTCGAAAAAGAAAGCATCGATTGCTTGATTATTAATATAATGGGAAAATCCACACAATCAGTTTTAGGCTAAAGCTGTGTGGATGAATCACACCTGTCAGGCAAGACAGAAGTTCGGCAGACAGATCTAAAATCGAAGGAGAGTACAAAAAAAAAAAAAAAAAAAGCGATCAAAGGAAGGGAAACCCTCTTAGTCGAGGTCAGCAAGATACAGTGAGGATGGTTTGTTCTTCAAGGTGGCCGCTTTCTTAAGTAATCTTTATTAAGATGCACTGTAAATGCATACCATGTTTTATATTCTTCCACCTTGTTGCTGTACGTGTTTAGTTTAAACTGTTTCTTCCATTTATTTCATTTGCCTCAAATCTGTACTCCAGGGCACAGAATGAAAACTTGTCCTCATGATAAATAAATGAACAAATAAATAAACCATGTCCGTCACTTTGTTGCAGAGATACAAGCCATGAGGAAGTAAGATGGACCTGCTTAAGTTGACCATTATCACGTTGAAGTTCCTCAGCAAATGGGCTACAATTATAAAGCGCCACACCTTCAGTATATGTAAGATTACCTCCTTAAGGGATCAAATGCCCTGGGCTGTAATGCCCAGGAATTGTCCACTCTTTCCAACCTGGGAAGCATCCATGCCCACTGTGGCCTTTGGTGGAGGAGGAAGAAATGACGGGCTAGCACAGTTGTTTTGATTGCATCCACCCAGACTCAGTTAAGCAAAGGTTATCAACATAGGTTGAGAGAGTTTATCATAGTGTTCGTAGTATCTACTCTTGGTAAGGAAGTAGGACTATTACCATTGACACTGACCCCAGAACTTGTGGAATCAATCCTGCTGACATTCTGGTATGCCAGATATTTTCTGAGCTATTGTTTGTACTCTGTATAGGGGTAGAAATGCTAGGATAGGCACAGAGTTGAAAAATGGTTCCTATAAACTCAACGAGTAGGTCTGTTAGAACTGTGACTTGTTATTGATGGACATCCCAAATTTTGGACAAGCCTACCGCACTTAATCTCTCAAACCTGCACCAGTAAAAGCTTGGTCGGAGCGGTAACGAACCCGTTGTCCAAAAATGGAAATGTGTGGGATCCTTGCAAAGTTAAGTGACATGCCACTAATGCGATACACTTGGTGAACACTCTGGGGGGCTGTGGTTAAGCCAAAAGGCTGGACTCTGAACTGGTAATGACGGGCTCCTGGCCTAAACTGTAACTACTTTCTGGACTGTCTAGTCATTGTATGTGATAGTAATAATCCTGAAGGTCAATCAATCTCATCCAGACGTACTGCTCAGAAGGGGGAAATTGGATTGAACCAAGACTAATTCGGACATAGTGTGCCGAATAGAACTGTTCAACACACAGAGACTTAAAATCGATCACCAGTATCCTATTTTATTTAGGCACTAGAAGAATCCCGAGTCAGTTACATATTCTATTGGTCTAGAAGGAACTTTTGGATGACTAAGTTGCTTCTTGGGTAATGGGGGTGGATGGGAAAAAGGGAATGATATTATCTCAGCAAAAGATCTTCTACAATGAAGTGTCCTTTGCTATGATTAGCCATGCTCCCTGGTGTACAGATAAGAGACATACTACTATCTGCATTGGATAGCACTGAGGTCTCCTTTCAGGAGCAGTGGTAGGGTCTTCACAAACGTACCTCTAGACTCTTGGAATTGCAGGAGTCCTCTGCCACTAGAGGGTTTTCAGCTATTATCACTCCCTCCTGTGCCTTGGGGTGAACTCTGAGTTTGTCCTGTAAGGGACCCGGAGACATCCCTGTAACAAATACCTAAGCCGCCTGGTTGATTACAGGAAAAAAATATTGAAGGGATGGAAAGAGGGGCACCCGCGGCACATGGGGTCTCTGTATCCTAACTTGTGGGGCAAAAACCAAAGAAAACTGTCAAAGGTAGCACTGACGAAAGATGCCTTGAAAGACAGCAAAAAAATAACTGAAGCTCATCCAGGCAAGTCTCCTGATGGAAATGCCTGAACCCAAATCCCTAGAGACACCTTCTGCAGTATGCAAGATAAACCTCACGGACGAACAGGTATCATCTTGTAGGGTAGCCTGACAGAGAGGCTACTGATGATAATCAACAATTTTGGTTCTAGAAAGCAAATTAGATAGTCCTTTAATCAAATCTGTTTGCAGCCTCTTAAAAGGTACTTTAGTACTGAACGATTCTGTATGTGGTACAAGTGGGTAGGATCCAAAAACAGGTCCTGGGTACCATGTAAAAGAAAAGGGGCATAATTGGGGAAATCTTCCCTCGTTACTGAGAGCCTGAGCTATCAAGGAAGGTAAAAGGTCAGGACCGGACCAAAAAACTCTTATATTTGGTGTTCCAGACCCACTCTGATCAGAGGGCATTTAAAAAGAAACCATCAAGTACATCTAAAGAGTGAATGAGAGTACCTTTCTTTTATCAAATTCCTAACCTCTCGGGGGGGGGGGGGGTTGTACCACTGGCCGGATAGGAAAAGGGGCAAATTAGACTTGGCAGATGCACTCAGAAATCCATGACAGTGTGGAATTGGCAAGATCCACATCTGAATTTGAACCACAGAAAATTTCACATCACCTTCTCCACATCCTGGAAAAAAAATGGAGTGGGAAGGGAAAATTGGAAGAAAAGGAACCAATTACCGCAGGAACCAAGCCTGTCCAATCAGAGTACGACTTGGGATCTGAAAAAGATTTCTAAAGGTTTTTGCATCCCAAGAGTTTGGATGCAAAATCTTTGATCTGAAGGCTTAAAATTCAGTGTAGAAGTAACAGCAAACCTATGGGATCTGAGGAGGACTTGGGGCCCAAAGAAGCACTAGGACTTGGGATTCAAAGTTTTCCTAGTTTATCTCTGGAGTTAAAATTAGTTTGTCAGAGCCAAAGGCTTAGTATGTGAAGGAGGTTCTAAAGGCTTTGGATTGGAAGAGCTAGGAAATGAAATCTTTCAAATTATCTGGAATAAAACTTGGCTGTTTGATCCAAGACTTAGGATCCGACGTAAGAAAAGTTGTGTAAAATCTTACCATAACCATAGATGTCCTTCTCTTCCATGTTGCAGTATCCTGCATACGGGTTTACCCTTTAGTCTCGGTTTGTATGGCCAGTATCCAAAAGCTTTCAGTCCCTCTGTGATGTGTCAAACGTGGACGAGAGTTCATGGGCCATAAAGGTGACGTCAGCACGCACCAGCCCTCAGAACAGTAGCCCCAGTCCTGTAAGGGCAATGCCATATCATTGCCATCCAGAAAGGGAAGTTATTAGCTGACGAGGGGAGGGTGGGACGGAATACTGCAACATGGAAGAGAAGGACATATATGGTTACGGTAAGACTTTACACAACTTTTCTATGTTGTTCTATTTCCATGTTGCAGTACTCTGCATACGGGTGAGTGCCAAAGCTCACTGAGGTTGGGGTGGTGGTCTAAAGTCATATTCCAGGAATCCATGAAGGATAGCCCTTGAGATCCCTGCCCTGTTTCTGGAGATGAGGTCAAGCTTGTAGTGCTTGGCGAAGGCATGGACTGAGGACCAAGTAGCAGCTTCCAGGATAGAAGGAGGTATATTCAAACCCTTGAAGAAGACTCCAAAGATGCCAATGCTCTTGTGGAATGAGCTTTAACTGTACTCTGCAAGGACTTACCATGGAACTGGTAGCAGAAGGTAATGGCTTTGGAGATCCAAGTAGAAATAGCCAGCTTGGTCACTGCATTCCCCAGAGCTCTGGGGTGAAAGGATACAAAGTTGGTCAGTTTGTCTGACAGACCTGGTGTTGTGCATGTAGAACCTGATTTGCCTGTGAACATCCAGGGAATACAGCACTCTCTCAATGTCTCCTTGTGGGTTTGGGAAAAAAAAAAAAACGGGTAACTTATGGTCTGATTACGGGACAGATCATTAACTACCTTGAGAATGGCCAGACGGATTTGTCCTAAGGGTAACCCTGTCCATGTAGAAAACTAGAAAGGGAGGAATAGCCATAAGGGCTTGGAGTTCAGACTCTCTCCTGGCTGAGGTTAGGGCCACTAAAGGAACAGTTTTCCAAGTACAGTGCTTTAATAAGGCTTTGTTTGCCGGCTCAAAGGGAGGTAGCATAAGCTTCTCTAGCACGTAGTTGAGGTCCCAAGGCAAGGGGATGAGATTCCTGGGGGGCCTAAGGGGCCTAAGGTGCCTAAGGTGCAGTACACCCTTGAGGAAGAGTTTGCAAGGGAGTCTGGATGTTAATGGGGGATCCAAAGGCAGGCAAGCAGAAATAACAGACAGATGGGCTTTGATGGATGAATAAGCCAGTCCAGACTGCAGCAGCTCACACAAATAAGACAGCACTAGAGGGGGTTCGCTGAGAAGCAGATCCAGCTGTCATTTATGACACCAAATAGTTCATAGGTAGGTACCAGGCTACTGGCCTTAGTGCCTATATAAGCCTAGCCAAAAGGTACCCTGGCTTTCGCCACCCAAGAAAATTATTTTCCTGTGCCCCTGTCGAGCAGGGCAACAGACGTGATCCCCGGGGTAAATTTCCTATCTCCCATCCAATCATCAAGATTTTTCTTGGAGTGCTAATGAGGAGCTTTGTTTGATATAGATAGGTAGTTTGTTCCAGAGTATGGGAAGTCTCTGGGACAGGAAATCTATCCCTCCAGCATGTTCTGTTTATTATGGTGACAAGGTTTAGGTCCCTAGAGCGTGTAGCTCGGAAGGATTGGTATTTCTTTAAGAGGAGCATGTCCAACAGCTCTGGGTTTGACATAGCTTTGTATGCTAGGCAGAGATTAATCTGAGTAGACTATATGTGATGGAGTAAAGCTGGAGTTTTTTGAGACTGTCTGCGTAGGGCATCTGTTTGAGGCCGGTAATCCTCTGTGAGGTATTTCTGCGGCCTTTCCAATTGTTGTAAATGTCTTGTGAGGTACATACCAAAAAGGGCGTTGTTCCCCTCTACTCGTCACTCATTAGACGCATTATAGAGTACAATTACCCCTTTTTTAATGGATGAGAAACCTTTTGTGATGAGGTGTGCCACGTACAAGGATTTCCTGACTACTGTGGCAATGTGATTATCAAAGGAGACACTACTGTCCACCTGCGTCCCAAGATCTCATCACACTTTTGGTGTTAAGTAGACTACCGCCTATGTGGTAGGTCATGGGTACACAGTTTTTACCAAAAGGGATGACAATGCACATTTTGGCACTGAGCTTGAGGCCATGGCTTTGACACCAGGCATCTGTCTCAGTTTGGCCATTTTGTAGGATGTCCACATTGTTAGGAGTTTTTGGTTTTTTGGAGATTACTGGCGCCTAGTTTGCAGTCATCTGCGAACTTTGTTAGCCAAAGACCTTCTGTGTTAGCCCGCACGTGAATCGTTCCCACTTGGACAGAGATGATTTTCTAGTATTTGGTTTCCTGACCACGTCCTCATTGTAAAGGTGTCTAAATGAGATCAAAATCCTGTCACAGAGTAAGGTGCAGCATCTGTCACTGTGGATGGATTACTGACCCCTTGTGCTGTGTGAGGAGGTCCAATCTGGGGGGTAATTTATGGTGATTGCCCTTGAACAAATGTAGGAGTAAGGGGAACCAGTGCTGTCTGGGCCAGTAGGGAGTCACCAACAAGATTTTCAGGTTGTCCTGCTGAATTTTTTTGCAGGACCTTCTGAATGAGTGTGTGTGTGTGTGTGTGTGTGTGTGTGTGTGGGGGCACACATTTACCCTTCCATGAAATTGAGAAGGCATCTGTTGCCAGGTGTCCTGGTGCAAAAGCCAGAAAGTTGCCTGTTGATGGTGGAGGCAAACAGGTTTATTTGAGGTACACTCCACCTACGGACCAGACCCAGGAAGACATCTCTGTGCAGCATTCATTCGTGGTTGCTTGTGCTGGTTCTGCTCAAATAATCTGCCTGGTTATTGTGGAGGGAGGGAATGTAGGTCGTCTGTAGGGAGATTCTCTGTGGGATAGCCAATTCCCATACCAAAAGGGCTAGCCTGCAGAGCAGGTAGGACCTTGGTCTCTCCCTGCTTGTTGATGTACCACAGTACAGTAGTGTTATCTGTGTATATCAGAAGTGTCCCCGGTTGAATGAAAGATTGAAAAGCCTGGAGGGCAAGGATTGCCCTCATCTCTCTGGCATTGATGTGTTCTGATTTGAAGTGATTTGGCCACAGGCCCTGCACCTGTTGGTGGCCGAGGGTAGCTCCCCATCCCAGGTCTGAGGCATCTGTGTGCATGACCCAAGTGGGTTGTGGAGGTGGGAGGCCTGGGTTGCACTGTACCTGATCCAACCACCACAGTATTTCCTTTTTTAGGTAGGGTAGAAGGGGTACAATGTGCTCCAGAGGCTGGCTGTGTTGCTTCCAGATTAAGTGGAGGTACCACTGCAGCTTCCTCATGTGTAGCCTCGCTGAAGGAAGCATTGGTATTGTGGCTATGTAGCCCAGGACCTTGAGGTACTGCCTTGAAGTCAACTACGTAGAGTGAAGTACCAGGAAGAGATGTTCTGTCGAGGAGCTCACCTTTGGAGGGAGTAGGTATGCCTCCATGAGATCTGAGTGGATTCTGCACCCGATGAACTAAATAACAGGTGTTGATTGAAGATGGAATTTTGACAGATTTATCTGAAATCCCAGAGATTGTAGTAGGGTCACCACAAAGTGGATGTGCCCTTGCAGTATTTCTTGGCTGGCCGCCTATATTAGTACGTCATCCAGGTAGGAAGATCTCTATACACCCCTTGTCATGCAGTAAGCCACCACAGGTGCCAAGCATTTGGTAAAGACTCTGGCTGTGGTGGAAAGTCCAAATGGCAAGGCAGAGAATTGCAAGTGAGAAGAGCCCACCAAGAATCTTAAATATTTCTGTGGGAGGGCCTAATTAGGATGCAGAAATAAGAATCTTTTATGTCTAAATGTAGCCAGGAATCCCTGTGGGATAATCAGAGAGGAAAAGGGCTGGCAGAGTTAGCATTTTGAAGGTAGGTACTTTTAGGAAGAGATTGAGGTAGGAGAGGTCTAGGATGGGTCTCCATGGTCTGTCCTTCCTGGGGATCAGGAAGAGCCTTGAATAGAAAACTCTTCCTTCTGCAGAGGAGGGGACTAACTATAGTGCCCTGGTCTAACAGTGTCTGCAGTACTGGTTGCAAGAGGTGCAACTGCTGCGTAGGCGTTTGAGGAATGCCCCGCCATGTGGGAGGGGAGAGCCAGGATATGAAGTAGCCGTTCTTGAGGATGGAAAGGACCCACTTCTCTGAGGTGAGAAGAGCCCAAAGAGGGAGACGAGAGAGGCGGGCAAACAGAGGTAAAGGGGGGGGGGGCAAGACTGGCAGGTAGTCAGATGCTACCTGCCCCGTCTTGAAAGGGAGAACTCTGGCTTGAGACAGAGATTGCTCTAGATGGAGGAGGTTGTTTTCTGGTGGACTTGAGGCCTTGAAGGAGGAGCGGGGGTCAGGAGTGCTTCCTAATAAGCGGTGTTTTGGAAGGGTAGTTTCTGTGAAAAGTACAGTTGTGTACACTTACCATAAATGTAGATGTTTGAGTGTATTCACTTCTGCAGTCATTACATTTGGGTAATCTGCTGGCAGGTTGCCCTCATTCGGCCTGAATTCCAAAGTCTTGGGTCCTGTGTCGGTTGCTCTCTCTTCTTCCATGACGTCAGAGGTAAAAAAACAAGCAGCATACGCCATTTTCTTTAGTTTTTCTTGCCCCAGATGTCAGATGCCCCCAAAAAGCTAGAAAAAAAGATATATATAAACTATATATACATGCAACAATACAAACGTTACCTTCATCTACAAGCAAATACACCACATAGGTTGTAGAAGATAGTGAAGGAAACAGAAACTCCAGAATAAAAGGGGGATGGCGGGCTGGTAACCTGGACTGCAACAGTGAATAAACTCGAACATCTACATTGATGGTAAGTGTACACAACTGTACTATGTTTGTGTTTCACTGTTGCAGTCATTACATTTGGGTAGAATCCCAAAGCTATGGATGGGAGGCTGGAGCTAAACAGCATTAGGGGCGGCTATAAGGCCCTGCAGAACTGCAGTGGCAAAGCCTGCCCTGGACTTGCAGTAGAGAGGCAAATGATAATGCTTTGTAAAAGTGTGAACAGAACTCCAAGTAGCAGCCTCTAGAATGTCTTTGGTTGGTACTCCTCTGATGTAGCTGCAGCTCTGGTGGAATGAGATCTAATGCCCTTGGGCACAGGTTTGCCATGGTGTAAGTAGCAGAAACGAAAGCAGTGGCTTATCCACTTTGAAATGGTCTGCTTTGAAATAGCCTTTCCTTCTGATCCTGCAGCATATGACACTAGTAACTGCTCAGTTTTTCTTAGAGCTTTAGTCCTGCTCAAGTAGACTCTTAGCTGTCTGTGTACGTCCAATGAATGCAGAATCCTCTCCCCCTTGTTCTGCGGATTCGGATAATAAGTTGGCAGATGAATAGTTTAAGAGCCACACTGGAAACCACCTTAAGCATAAATGAAGGATTGGTCCTCAGAGACACCCTGTCTGGGTAAAATATGATAAAAAGCTCCACAGCCATGAGGGCCTGTAGCTCTGAGACTCTTCTTGCTGAATTAATTGTTAGTAGCAGAGCTGTTTTCCATGATGATAACTTTAGATCTGCAGTAGCAGCTGGTTCAAATGGAGGCAGGGTGAGATTTTCTAACACATAACTGAGGTCCCATGCAGGTATTGGTGATGATCTGGGAGGCCTTACATTTTTGGCTCCTCTAAGATACTGCTTTAGTAAAAGATGAGAAAAGATTGGAGGCTCTGTATTGTAATGAGCCGAAATGGCAGATGCATGATTTTTATTGATTAGAAAGATGGGCCTTTGTCAAGCATCTCAGTCAAGTATTGTAAAATCCGAGGAATACTTGGTTCTGCTGCATCAGTTCCTTGTGATCGATTCCAACCACAGAATCTCTTCCATTTATCAGCATAAGATTTTCTAGTACTAGGCCTTCTGGCTTCCAAAATGACATCTACCACAGCTTTACTGAGAGGTGTTGTTCGTATAAAGTACAGTTTTGTACCTACCATAAATGTAGATGTCCGAGAGGAATGCATCTGCACAGTCCTTACAAATGGGTTGTCCTGTCATCAGGCAGCCCTTCGGTCGGCCGGATTCCAAAGTCTGGGTCTGGCTTCGGCTGGTGTCGCACTTCACCCGACGTCATTGCGGCAGTTCTTCGGGTATAAAGGCATCAGCCGACGCCATTTTCCTCAGTGTTTCTTGCCCCAGATGCCAGGTGCCCTCTTGGATGGCTAAATTTGGATAAATGCCAAATATTCCAAATAGTAGAGAGCAAACACACAAAATAAGCATGTATGTACATATATACAAACAAATACACCATAATAGATCCCCCCCAAGCTAGCTGAAGATTGGTAAGTACCCTAGGAGTACCTCAGAGGGAAGGAGGGTGGGTAATCCTGACTGCAGATGCATTCCTCTCGGACATCTACATTTATGGTAGGTACAAAACTGTACTATGTCCTTCAAGGATGCATCTGCAGTCCTTACAAATGGGTAGAATACCACAGCTAGGCTAGGGAGGAGGAAATGAGAGTAGATTATGGTGTAGTTAGTATCCCTTGCAAAACAGCAGTGGCAAAGCCAGCACGGGATCTAGAGTATAGAGGTAAATTATAATGCTTGGCAAATGTATGCACGGAGGTCCAAGTAGCAGCCTCTATAATGTCCTTGGTAGCCACTCCTCGTGAAAGCTGTGGTAGTGGCTGTAGCCCTTGTGGAGTGAGGCCTGATGTTCTCTGGAGTTTTCTTTCCATGGTAGGAGTAACAAAATCTAATGCAATTTCCTATCCATTTGGAGATTGTCTGTTTAGAAATTGGTTTTCCTTCCTTCCCTGTTGCATATGCTACCAGAAGCTGGTCAGTTTTTCTATTGTTTTTTGTCCTGTCCAGGTAGTAGCGTAATTGTCTGTGTACGTCCAAGGTATGCAAGAGCTTTTCTCCCCTGTTCTGTGGATTGGGGAAGAATGTAGGAAGGTGGATAGCCTGATTTAAAGAGACTCAGGATACCACCTTAGGCATAAATGTAAGATTTGTTCTCAAGGACACTATCTTGATGGAAGATCAGGAAGGGTTGTACTGCCATTAATGCCTGTAGCTCAGAGACCCTTCTTGCTGAAGTTATTGCCAGCAGGAAAGCAGTCTTCCAGGATAAGTATTGCAATTCTGATGTAGCTGCTGGTTCGAAAGGAGGTAGAGTCAGTTTTTCTAGCACAAAGTTCAAGTCCCATGCTGGCAATGGAGGTTTCCTGGGAGGTTTTACATTTTTAATTCCTCGCAGAAACTGTCTGAGCAGAGGATGCGAGAAGACAGGAGGATCCAAGCTGTATTCTGCTGAAATAGCTGATGCATGTATCTTGATGGAGGAATAGGACAGGCCTGTATGAAAAAGCTCCGCCAAGTACTCCAGGATGTTGGCTATGGTCACCAGTGTCACATCTTGGCCCTTTGCAGTACTCCAGATGAGATATCTTTTCCATTTTGCTGCATAATTCTTCCTTGTTGAAGGTCTACGAGCCTCCAGGATTATGTCTTTAACCCTTTGGGATAAATTTGGGTTAATTGCTGTTATGTAATGTTCCAAGCAGTTAGCTGCAGAGTTTTTAGGTTTGGATGCAGGATGTTGTAGTTGTTCTGTGTCAACAGTAATGGGATCAGGGGCAGTGTCCACATTTGTTCCCGAGACATGCTCCTCCGCAGTGGATACCAATGTTGTCTTGGCCAGTCTGGGGCTATCAGAATGATCCTCGGACGTTCCTCTTTGATCTTGAGAAGCACCTTGTGCATCAAAGGAAGTGGTGCGAATGCGTATGCTGTCAGGTTTTTCCAACTGAAGGATAGTGAGTCCACCTTCCAAGCAAGTGGGTGGTAAGTCCTTGTGCAGAATTTCTTCAACTGGTGATTGAGTGGGGATGCAAACAAGTCTATTTGTGGTAATCCCCATTCTCTTGTGATGGTTTTGAAGATGTCCGGATGCAGCATCCATTCGTGGGCATCTGTTGTAGTTCTGCTTAATATGTCTGCTAGAATGTTTTCCTTCCCTGGTACATAAATTGACTGTAGCTGAATGTTGTAGCTCAGAGCCACATCCCATAGGTCCAGTGCCAACCGCATAGAGGGTATGAGTGTGTGCCTCCCTGTTTGTTGATGTACCACATAACTGTGGTGTTGTCTGTCCTTATCATCAACTGGCCTTCTTGGAGAATAGGTCTGAATGCCTGGATTGACAATTTTACTGCCATCATTTCTTTTAGATTTATGTGCAGATGCAGCTGGTCTTGAGTCCATAGGCCTTGAATGCACTTGCCCATCATGTGTGCCCCCCAACCGAGGTCTGAGGCATCTGTCGTGATGGTTTGTCTTGGTTGGCTTTTGCAGAAGGGCAGTCCTGTGTTTGATTGACAGGCCCGAGCCCACTATAAGAACTCCTGCTTCAGGCATGGGATCACTGGAATTTTTGTTTCTAGGCTGTGCTTGTGCTGAGACCACAAATTCTTTAGGTACCACTGTAGCTTTCTCATATGCAGCCTGGCATGAGGGACCAGTATTATGCAGGATGCCATGAAGCCTAGAGCTTGTAGCACTTTTCTTGCAGTTAGATGGCTCTGCTTTGTTAATGCCAAGAAGTAGAGAGGAAGTTGCTCTTTCTTTTCTGTGGTTAGAAATGCCATTTGTTTTGATGTGTCCAATTCTGCACCCAGAAAGGTTATTCTTTGGGATGGAATCAGTCTTGACTTTTTTGTATTGACTGCATATCCCAGGGCTTGCAGCAGGTAGATGACTCTTTGTAAGTCTCCTGTTAGTTTGTTTTTGTTGTCCGCTTGTATCAGGCAGTCGTCCAGGTAGGGATAGATTTGAATTCCCTGAAGTCTGCAATGAGCGATTACTGATGCCAGGCATTTCGTGAACACTCTGGGCGCAGTAGATAAGCCAAAATGCAATGCTGAGAATTGATAATGCTCTGATCCTGCAAGAAATCTGAGGCATCTTCTGCAAATTGGTCTGATGGGGACGTGCAGGTATGCCTCCTTGAGATCTAGAGTTACCAGCCAAGACTCCTTGCCCAGCATGGGAAGAAGCTGCTGTAGGGTCAGCATTTTGAATTTTGGAACAATGAGGAATGTGTTTAAAGCGGACAGGTCTAGAATAGGCCTCCATTTGTTTTCCTTTCTTGGTACCAGGAAGAGCCTGGAGTAAAATCCCTTCCCTTGCTCCGAAAATGGTACCTTTTCTACAGCTCTCATTCTTAATAATTGAGATATTTGTTTTAGAGCTTCTGTCCTTTGAGAAGGTGGTAGGTTTGGCATTCCTCTCTTTCCTGGTAGTGTATGGAAATGGAACCTGTAACCTTTGTCTATAGTCTGCAAAATCCATTTTTCTCTTGTGATGCAGTGCCAGTTTTTTGAGAATGATAGCTTTCCCGCCTAAGGGTGCTTCTAGTTGTTCCCTGGTAGGCGGTGCCACCGCCAAGTCACTGTGATTGAGTTGTTGTAGTGGTGGTGGCTGTATCGGTGCCTCGTTGGTTGTTACCCTGCCACTGGCGACCCCTGTAGGCACCCCTGGATTGGTTTCTGCCTCTAGAGCGCCTATTCCTGCCTCTTTGTGTCTTAGAGGAGTCCGGAAAGGACCAATTCTTGGAGGGCCAGTTTCTGCTAAACCTTGGAGGTTGAACTTGTAAGAAATCTTTGACTGTTTGCACAGATTTTGCTTTCTCTTCCATCTTTTTTAGTACCTGCTGTGCGGGGGCACCAAATAAATTGACCTTGTCCAGAGGTGCATCCAAAAGCTTAGATTTGACATGGTCTGGTAAAGCCTGTTCTTTCAACCATGCATGTCACCTGATAACTGTGCCAGTCATGGCTGATCTAAAGGAAGCCTCCAGTGCATCATAGCCACATTTTAAAGAATGGTTACTAACTTGCTGTATGTTATGTAACATTTCTTGAATATACTTTTTATCTAAAGATTCTTCAGAGGACAGCTTTTTAGTCAACTGGTCAAGCATAAACTCTTGATATTGAATCATATGAAATTGGCAGTTCAAAGCTCTAGCTGACAAAGTAGCAGAGGTGTAAACTTTTTTACCCCATCTCTCCAAGGACCTGGAATCCCTTTCAGAGGGGAGGGGTTTTTTAGAAGAAGTAGCTGCTACAGCTTTTGGGCCCTGGGAGATAGTCTCTGGATCTGCTAAAGGAGCCTTATATAAGTGGTGATGAGTGTCCGAGACCCTGTAGTACCTATCGGGCTTAGCAGGAGCCGGAGGTAAAGTATCAGGAGCAGTGCAAGCATCATTAAATGCATCATCAACAGATAGAACTGGAAGTATAGCTAAGGGCCTATGCTGTGGCAAGTGTAGAAAGGTCCTAAGCCTTTTTCTAGAGTCTGAGAAATCTTGGCCCTGCCACTGAAATTGTTCCCTCATAGCATGCAAGGTTTCCCCAAAGGAAAATTCCTCAGGAGGAGAGGCTGAAGGGAAGGACTCCTCAGCATCAGAGTCTTCGTAAGGAGAATAAGAAGCCTCAGGAGGGTCTGTATGATCTGAGTCATCAGAGGAATCATCTGTGGCTACTGGCTCAGGGGGCTCTGCTCTAGGCCTCTTTTCTGGAGGAGGGAGAGAGGCCCTGTCTGGAAGAGGCTGGGATCCACGAATTAAAGAGATGAGATCCTCTGCCAAAGAAAGCATATGGGAGCTGGTGCTGGGCCTGTGAGAGGGGGGGCTTGGCAGGCGCAGGTTTAGAAGCTTTGGCTGCTTTAGCCCTGGCAAAGGCCTTAATAAGACATAGCTGGTGGAGGCCTAGCAGCTCCACGTGCAGGTGTAGAAATATCTAGGGGAATGGTGTCTGATAAATCTTGTGAAATCGCATCAGGAGGTTGGATTTCAGAAGCCGTTTCTACCAGGATAGAAGAGGCCTCGGTAGAAGGCAAGTTATCGGCTGAAGAAAGAACCGCTTGCTCGGTTTCGGCCAAAACCGAGACACTCGTGGTTTGCCTAACCGCTGTTTCAGCCGAAACCGCGGACCGCGAGTGTCGGTCCTTTTCTTTGCGCTTTTTGGTTATTTGCGTAGTCGGAGGATCCGACGGCATAATGTAGGCAAAATCGGAGCCGAAAATCTGTTCGGCAAAGTCCGAGCGACGTCTAAGCGTCCGTCGGTTAAAAGAAGCACAGGCTAGACAAGCTGCTACGTCGTGGTCTGGGCCTAAACAATGTATGCAATAGGAGTGGAAATCTTTATGAGGTATTTGCTTCCCACAAGATAAACAGTTATTAACTTTCTCTGACATCGGCTGAGGCAAGAAAGAGTCCCCAACGGGGTACTTAGCTTTATAGAAGTCTTCGAAGTAGTATTCGGTAGTAGTAATCTCTGGATCTGACCGACCGGCACTTGCGAACAGCTTCTGCTTCGGGCGCCACGCGGCAAGAAAGACTGAGGAAAATGGCGTCGGCTGATGCCTTTATACCCGAAGAACTGCCGCAATGACATCGGGTGAAGTGCGACACCAGCCGAAGCCAGACCCAGACTTTGGAATCCGGCCGACTGAAGGGCTGCCTGACGACAGGACAACCCATTTGTAAGGACTGCAGATGCATCCTTGAAGGACATCTACATGATCAGCCATGCTGCCAGGTTCAGTGTTTGGAGCTGATTGTGCATGATCCGATTGATTTGCTGGGACAGTAATTGAGGTAAGGTCCACGCTGGGTACTGAAACAAGTTCCTTAGGATTGGGTACCAGTATTGGCGTGACCAGTCTGAGGCAATTAGTATCTTTGGTTTCTTTTGTCTGACTTTTAGTAGGACCTTGGGAAGAAGAGGCAGAGGAGGAAAGGCGTAAACTGATAGGTTTTTCCAACTGAAGGATAGGGCATCCACTTTCCACGCTTGTCTGTGATAAGTCCTTGTGCAGAATCTTTTCAATTGATAATTTTGAGGAGAGGCAAATAGATCTATGTCCGGGCACCCACATTTCTTTGTTATCATGCTGAAGACTTGTGGATCTAGTTTCCACTCGTGAGGGTCCATAAGATTTCTGCTTAAGTCATCTGCCAGAGTATTTTGTTTTCCTGGCAGGAATTGAGCTTGTAGATGCACTTGGTAAGTTAAACCTGTGTCCCACAGTGCCATGGCTAGTCTACAAAGGGGGTATGAATGCGTGCTCCCCTGTTTGTTTATATACCACATAACCGTGGTGTTGTCCGTCTTTATCAGTAGTTGTCCTGGATGAAGTAAGTCCTTGAAGGCTGTCAGGGCATTTTGAACAGCTAACATCTCTTTTTGGTTGATATGCAGATGCATTTGTTTTGGGGTCCATATGCCCTGAATGCATCTTCCCGCCAAGTGGGCCCCCCATGCATTATCTGCTACGTCTGTTGTTAAGGTTTGGCTGGCAGGGGGTAGAGTGAATGGCCGTCCCATGTTTTGGTGACATGCCTCTGCCCACCACAGAAACTCCTGTTGTAGGCAGGGAATGAGAGGAATCACTGTTTCCAGACTGTGATAATGTTGACTCCATAAACTTTTTTAGGTACCATCGAAGTTTCCTCATATGCAGTCTTGCATATGGAATCAGTAGAATGCAGGATGCCATGAACCCCAAAGCCTGCAGAGTATGTCTTGCAGATAACTGGGTTTTTGTTGCCATCAGTTTGAAGTAAGTAGTCAGTTGCCTTTGTCTGGTGTGAGGAAAACCATCTTGGCAGTTGTATTCAAGCTTGCACCCAAGTGTTATCTTTTGAGAGGGTACCAGTTGTGATTTCTTTTCGTTTATTGTGTACCCTAGGCATGTTAGAAGCCTTTTCACAAACGCCAGGTGTTGAAGAAGAATGTCCTTGTTTTCTGCTTGAACGAGACAGTCGTCCAAGTAAGGATATATTTGTATACTTCTTTGTCTGCAAAAAGCAATTACTGGTGCCAGGCACTTTGTAAAGACCCTGGGCGCAGTAGATAAGCCAAAGGGCAGTGCAGAATATTGGTAATGAATTAAGCCAGCCTTGAAATGGAGGTCTCTTCTGCACGATTCCCTTATTGGGACATGCAGGCATGCCTCTTTTAGGTCTAATGTCACCAGCCAAGCATTCTTGGCCAGGATGTGCAGAAGCTGCTGCAAAGTGAGCATTTTGAATTTTGGAATGTCTAGGAAGGTGTTCAAAATTGATAAATCCAGTATTGGCCTCCAGGCCTTGTCCTTTCTGGGTACCAAGAACAGTCTCGAGTAAAAATCTTGTCCTTTTTCCTGTTCTGGTACTGGTTGAACAGCCCCCCATATCCATGAGGGATGTAACCTGTTTCTGTGCCTCTGCCCATTGTTTTTTTGGCAGATCCGGCCAACCGTTTGCCATTGGCAGAGTATGGAAATGGAATCTGTATCCCTGTGATACTATGTTTAGCACCCACTTGTCCTGGGTTAACTGCCAATTTTGAGCAAAAAATGCTAGCTTTCCCCCTAAGGGTGCTGCCAAAAGGTAAGTGCTTGGTGATGGCAGAGGGAAGTCATTGGGACTGTTTTCTGTAGGGTTGCACTTTATCTCCTCCAGATTTGGAGGTAGAAGCACCCCATTGCTTTGACCTGTAAGAATCTTGTGCCTGGTATCTAGAACCTTTAGGGCATCTGGATTTGCCCCTTTGAGCTCTGTCGGACACAGGAAAGGAACAATTTTTTGTAGGCCAGTGTCTACTGAATCTTGGTGGCTGCACTTGTAAGAAGTCTTTTACAGTTTGCATAGACTTAGCTTTGTCTTCCATTTTCTTTAAAACCTCTTCTGCCTTAATACCAAACAGAGTATCATGCTGTAAAGATGCATCCAGTAATTTAGCTTTAACATGATCAGGCAAATTTTGCTCTTTTAGCCAGGCATGCCTCCTAATCACAGATCCAGTAACTGCGGCCCTGCAGGAGGCCTCTAAGGAATCAAAACAACATTGCAAAGTATGCTTTCCAACTTGTTCAGCTGCATGCAATAATTCCTGCAATTCTTTATTTTCTGCACATTCAGAAATCATCACTTTCTGTTTCAGCAATCCCATAACATGTTGTTGATACTTGAGCATATGAAACTGGCAGTTTAGGGCCCTAATTTGCCAACGTTGCAGATGTATAAACCTTCTTTCCCCATCTATCCAGTGCCCCTGAATCTGTCGGAGGGTGTAGGATTTTTTGCTGTTGAGGCCTTAACTCCCTTTGGACCCTGTGAAATAGTTTCAGAGTCATCAGCAGGGTTTTTAAATAAAAATTTGTGCGAGTCAGGGACCCTGTAATATCAGTCAGGCTTGCTGGGAGCCAGAGGTAAGTAGTCAGGAATCAAGCTTGACTTTGAAAACGCATCATCCAGAATGTCTAAAACGGGGTATGGCTAAAGGCTTGTGCTGAGGGAGAAGGAAATCCCTGAGCCTCTTTTTTGATTGTGAAAAATCTTGACTCTCCCAGTGAAAATGCTCCCTTAAAGTATGCGAGGTTTCTCCAAATTAATAATCCTCAGGAGGTGATGCAGATGGGATAGATTCCTCTGCATCAGAATCCTCATAGGGAGGAACAGATAATTCCTGATCAGAAGAGGAATCAGAAGAAATAGAAACCTGATCTGAAGATTCATAATCAGTGTCCTGCCTAGGTCTCTTATCAGGAGGGAGATGGGAACCCCTGATCAAGGTAATCAAGTCTTCAGCCATTTTGATTATCTGTTTTTAAGGCATAGCGGCCTGTGCACGTGGCTCATGCGTCATTTTTTTAGCTTTAGAAGTTGCTTTGGTCTTTGGTTTTGCAGCTGTTGTCGGTTTTATAAAAAATGTTGAGGCCTGAATACACCCTCAGAAGCCGGTGCCTGCTCAGCGGCTCCAGACCCATCCGAGGGAGAGACATCCGTGGGTAGAATACTTTGAGTATCTCGCGGCATGCCGGACTCCGCATGGGTCTCAGTAGGGTCCTGCGACGCAGGCATCAGGGGCTGCGAAAGCGCCTCACTGAGTACTGGCGAACGAGTGACTGGCTTGGAAGAAGCTTCGTCGTCGGTTTTGGACCTCGATGGTCTGTCTGTCCTTTTCTTTGCATTTTTTGTGTACTCCGGTAGTCGGATTGCTATCTGACGACATTTCAGGGTAGTTAAATTTGTTTCCAAAATATTTTGAGGCAAAAATATACATACGCTTAATAGTGCGTTGGTTAAATCTAGCACAAAACCAACAGCCAGGCACGTTGTGATCAGGGCCTAGGCAAGGAATACAGTATAAATGGAAATCCTTATGAGGTATTTGCTTCTCACAAGTAATACAATTATTAACTTTTTCTCACATCTATATGGAGCAAGAAAAAAAAGTTTCCCCAATGGGGTACTTAGCTTTAGTGAAGACTTCGGTTCTGAAACTCTAACTCGAAAATTTCAGGAGTCGGCTGACCGGCACTTGCGAACTGCTTCTGCTTCGGGCACCGCGCGGCAAGAAAGACTAAAGAAAATGGCGTCTGCTGCTTGTTTTATACCCTTGATGACCTGACGTCATGGAAGAAGAGACAGCAACCGACGCAGGACCCAAGACTTTGGAATTCAGGCCGACTGAGGGCAACCTGCCAGCTGATTACCCAAATGTAATGACTGCAACAGTGAAACAAGAAGAACATCTTGGGGATTGGCGAGACCAGTAAATGTTTAAGGTCCTCCATCTCTTTTCGTTTCTGTTGCAGAGATTTAGAGAGGTCTGCAACCTTACAGCTGAAAAGTGCAGCACTGTCCAGGGGAGCATCAGTGAGATTAGCTCTGAAGTCATCTGGCAGGGCTTGTAGGTGAAGCCAAGAGCATCTGCGTAAGGCAGATGCTGATGCTGCTGACCTGGCAGAGGATTCAGCAGCATCATAGCTACACTTGGGAGTGTCTGGTGACCTGGGATGAGAGAGAGGACAGTGATGCTTTGGCATGGTTATCAGGAATATCTGCCAAATGTTTGGTGGCAGACTGTAAGAGAGACTAGGTGTACTTGGCCATGTGGGCCTGATAATTTGTGGCTCAGGAAATCCAAGGTAGCAGCAGTATAAATCTGTTTGCCTAATCTTTCCATTGTCTTGCTGTCTTTGTCAGTGACAACAGATATAGTGGCTGGGTCAGCCGGTGGGCACTTTATCAGATGCTTAGCAGTGTCAGGTACTTTGTAAAGCCTGTCAGGTCTACGTAGGGCAGGAGGCTGTGAGTCAGGGTTCAGAGATGCAGAAGGAAAGGCATCTAGAAAGGCAGGCAGAATGGGAGGAAAAGCAGCTGGACTAGGGGCTTCCATTTGAATGGGGGTCATAGCACCGCTTTTGCACTGCGGACATTTCTGAAGAATTCCATTTAAAGTGTTCCTTCATCCTGCTAATTCTATTACTGAAGGTCAGATACGCAACTCGAGAGTCGGGGCCCACCGACGCAACTCGAGAGTCGGGGCCCACCGACGCAACTCGAGAGTCGGGGCCCACCGACGCAACTCGAGAGTCGGGGCCCACCGACGCAACTCGAGAGTCGGGGCCCACCGACGCAACTCGAGAGTCGGGGCCCACCGACGCAACTCGAGAGTCGGGGCCCACCGCAACTCGAGAGTCGGGGCCCACCGGCAACTCGAGAGTCGGGGCCCACCGACGCAACTCGAGAGTCGGGGCCCACCGACGCAACTTCGAGTCGGGCCCACCGACGCAACTTCGAGAGTCGGGGCCCACCGACGCAACTCGAGAGTCGGGGCCCACCGACGCAACTCGAGAGTCGGGGCCCACCGACGCAACTCGAGAGTCGGGGCCCACCGACGCAACTCGAGAGTCGGGGCCCACCGACGCAACTCGAGAGTCGGGGCCCCCCGACGACTTCGAGAGTCGGGGCCCACCGACGCAACTCGAGAGTCGGGGCCCACCGACGCAACTCGAGAGTCGGGGCCCACAGACTCTTCCTTGGGGGATCTGTAGCCCAAGGGTGAAGTGAGTTGGGAGTTGTAGGAGCGATTCTTCAGAGAAATCTGAAAGGACCTCCTCTTTCCTAGGGCTCGTAGGGTGGAGGCAGTACTAGCCAGTGCAGGCCTAAGTGCCATGAAGGCACTGAAAAGACTGGCTGAAAGCCTGCCAATCAGGCATGGCTTCTGTAGAGGGGGAGATAGGTTTTCTCTTTTCCCTTCTTTTAACTCATTACATCCAACTGACGCCTCCAGGTGCATCTGCAGTTAACTCCTACTGATGCCTCAAATATTGCTTGCTCATATTTGCATTACTAATTCCAAAATCATGCTATGTACAAGATTTTAAAAGATTTCATCTTAAATCTTACAAAGTGACAAACTCAACTGCATTAATATCTGATGTGTCTAGTGCAGGTAGATCGGTATTAAATGTTGTTTTTATGTAATAATTTATAGAGATATAATTGTTACATTTTTCTAAATAGCCCAACAACCAAGTAACACAAACAGAACTCCTTAGTCTCATATGAAAGCTCTCAGCTAGATAAATAAAATGCTGCTGATAGTGTAACTTGGGTGGTTGCTGAGCTATTATAAGTTGTTTACAAAATATTATAAATGTAATAGTAACTGCTTTTATACCCCTGATGACCAGACTTAAAAAAATTCGGTTTAAGACCTAGAACCTAAAGAATACTACCACTATAAAAATAGTTTGTGCTGAAGGGTTGGTCATTTTTACTTCTTTTATAACCTCTATGGTTCCAGAGATATGAACGTTTAAAATGGAGGACATAATTTGATTCTGTCAAAATGCTTAGGCTCCACCCATTGGAAGTTACAGTGCAAACTTCCTGAGCTCCATTGGAATGAATGGGGGGGGGGTGGACATCTGCCTGGAAACCGCTGACTGCAAGGGATCGGAAGGCTCAGACGACTCCCCAGGTAACGGTGGTACTCCCTGGTGTCGGCTAGCTGTGCCGGAATAGCCTCTGTGGATGTGCTCTCGCCTGTGGATGGTGCGGTGTCCTTAGAGGTACCCGCGAC
Source organism: Protopterus annectens (assembly GCF_019279795.1). NCBI lineage: Eukaryota > Metazoa > Chordata > Ceratodontiformes > Protopteridae > Protopterus > Protopterus annectens. The sequence continues at coordinate 931,663,015 of NC_056737.1, forward strand.
CTCCAAAGTGGTAGATCCGGTACGCGATCCTGTAACCAGGCTCATGTCTGCTATAGGTTGGGAGTCGGCCCGAAGAGGGTCAGCAATAGTCGAAGGCCGTAAGGACCTGGTCTTCTTTTTGGTGGTTCTGATGGAACATCAGAAAAGCCTGCCATCCTAAGCGTATTTTCAGATGCTGGTTCTCGAGGAATAGGTTGAACGCATGCAAGCGACTATGCAAAGTTTTCGGTACGAATGCCTGGCAGATAGGGCAGGCCTTATGGTTGTGAGATTTTCCCAAATGGAAAAGGCACTTGTCGTGGGCGTCCTTATGAGGGATATGGCATCCACACTGACACTTACCCCTTTTGGATGACATTAACAATCAATAATAAGAAATTAGAAGGACTGAAAAGGTCCCCAAAGGGGTACTTATCTGAACAAATACATCAGTAGTAACATGAACACCTGGCATATGACTGGCGGCTGAAATGTTCTGAGGGCTGGTGTGTGCCGAAGTCACCTTTATGGCCCATGAACTCTCGTCCACATCGGACACCACAGAGGGACTGAAAGCATTTGGATACTGGCTGCACATACGCAAGACTGAAGGGTAAACCCATATGCAGAATACTGCAACATGGGAATAGGACATCAACCATAACCTGTCAGATCCAAGGAGAAATTCAGAGCCAGAGAGGACCCTAGGAGCTTTGGATTAAAAAAAAGCTTCCTAGGTTCTCTGGAGTCAAACTTCTATCTGTGAGATACGAAAGCTTAGGATCCAAAGGAGGCTGAAAATGCTCTGGATCTGGAGAGCTTGGATCCAAAATCATTCCATGTCTCCATAAGATAACTTCTGCCTGTTGGATCCAAAGGCTTAGGATCTAATGCAGAAGTAAACAAACGTATTGGATCCGAGGAAAACTTAGGATCCAGAAACAGCCCCAGGAGACTTTGAATTCAGAATTATTGTCTGAAGACAAAAATTATTTCTGTTGGACCCCCCCCCAAAAACAAAAGTATGCATCATAACATTCCATCTATGTTGTCCACTTTCATTCTTCCTCAACTGATGGGTTTGGATCTGAGCCCTCTGATCAGACTCAGCCATTGCTAAATTCTCATGGCAAATCAAGAACTCTTGAGCTTCTCCCTTATCCATAATGCACCAACCCCATTACCTCAGACCTTATTTGCTGAATTTAGTAGAAAAAGCATACTCGTATTCAGAAATGGAGAAGGCTATATCTGGAGTGAATATAAGGACAGAAATGTCCTGTAACATTTATCTTCCCAAGTCTTCAAGGATTGGGGTTGGTAGGAGTGGAGTTGAAAAATAATGAAAATGGACAACACAGATGGAATGCTATGGTGAGTACTTAACTTTATGTGATGATGTCAATTTTCATTCTATCCTCAACTGATGGGAGAGAGTCCCCAGCTGCTTAAAATCCAGGAAGGATATTCCTGAGCACCATTAAGCCAAGTGATGCTCTACCTCTGGAGACCAAGTCCAATTTGTAATGAGTAACAAAGGTATGAGGAGTAGCCCAGATTGCTGTTGTACATATATCATCCATGAACATTCTGGACTGAAGCATAAGGAAGTAGCCGTAGATCTAGTTTAATGGGCTTGTAAAGGTTTTGGTACAGTAATGTCCCAATTTGTTACAAACAAATGAAATACAGTTAGCCACCGAGATAAAGTAATTTTGGCAGCTGGTTTTCCCAATTTTACTTCTGTGACTGAAACAAACAATTGGCCAGATTTTCTGATGTCTTTTGTTCTATGTAGGTAGAAACGTAACAGTCTATGGACATCCAATAAATGTAATAATTAGATTCTGACATCACCTTAAGAAAAAAGATAAATTAGTCCTTACTGTAACTCTACCTTTGTGAAAAATCTAGTATGGTCGTTTAGAGGATGAGGCTTGAATGTCAGAAATTCATCTGGCAGAGGTAACAGCCACCACAAATATCGTCTTCCAAGAAAGATATTTAAGGTCATATGTAAATGCAGGATTGAAGGAGGGTTTATTAAGAGCCTGCAGTACCAGATTCAGGTTCCAGGGAGGAGTAGGATCTCTAAAAGGGGGTTTTAGAAGAAGAGCGCTTTTCAAGAAGGCTTTGCTCAATTTAGGAGAGGCGAATGAGGGACCCATCAAAACCAATGTGAAAATCTGATATGGCCACTAACTAAACATTAATGGTTAATGAACTAGCTCCTTCTTTAAAATGATGGGATATCAATTCAAGAATGCCAAGTATGGGGGCTGAAAAGGGTTCAGTATTACTTAGATGAGCCAGTGAACAAACCTCTTAAATTTGCTGGAATAGAGCTTTCGGGTAGAAGGCATACGAGAAGATAAAAGTATCTGACGAACAGGTGAAGAGAGCACAGGATGCCTGGCTATTAATGGAATTGGAGAATTCAGGCAGTCAGCCTTAGGTTGGTTATGTTTGGAAAATCATGCTTGTCTGGTCAGACAGCAGGTCTGGATTTGGATCCAGAATCCCAAGGTTGGTGAAAGAAGCGAGGGCAAAGGAAGGGTAACCAAATTTGTTGAGGCCAGGAAGGTGCAATGAGAATGACTTTGCTCTTCAACATGGCAGCTTTCTGAAGGAATTTCAGAATTATCTGTATGGGTGGAAAAGCATAGTGTAGAGCAGGGGGTCAACCGTGAAGTACAGCATCCCTGATTCCCTCTGTGGGGGAATTAGGGCAAAGTAGCTGCTGGATTTGTTTGGAGGGGAGGCAAAACGATGGCAGCAAGGCTGACCCCACTGATGGAAAATTATTTGTGACATTCTTGTTGAGGGACCACTCATGAGGTAGAAGAATGCACCTGTTCAGTTTGTCTGCTATCACACTGGATTTTCCACGGAATATGTGTTGCTATGAGAAAGCAATTGGATGGGATCGCCCACTGTCCAATCTGACAGCTTCTTGACACAAGGGGGAGGATCTGGTCCCTCCTTGCTTTTTGATGTACCAAACTACTGACATGTCTGTTTGAACTGCAATAGTCCCCAAACAGAGAGCATTCTGGAAGGCCTGCAAAGCTAAAAGCACTGCTCTCACCTCTACAACACTGATGTGCAAGTTAGCCTCTTCAGGGGACCAAGTACCTTGGACCATTTTCCCCAGAAAATTTTGCCCCCACTATAGCTGGGAAGAGTCAGTGGTCAGTATGGCCTATGGATGGCCTTGTAGAACATGATCTGATCAACTCCACCACCTGAGCTCTCTCTCCTACATGTCTAAATGATTTGTATCTGGTAAGACATGAGCTGGTAAAGTACTGACCATTGCGAGGTGAGCATCTACTGAAGAACTCTCAATCTAAAATCTGGCTAAAGGTACTAATGCTACTGCCGCTGCCACTGAACCCAAAGCTTGAAGGGTCAGGCTGGCTGAAATCTTGGTACTGCAGCTTATCTTTATGACCTGTGACCCTATGGCTTGACCTCTTCGGGGTGGTAGTGAAGCTATGGTTGATTGTGTTGTGTATCGCTCCTATGAATTCTAGACTGAGTTGATTTTAACTGAGACTTTCCGTACTTTATGGTTATCCCTAGAAGAGAGCAAGCCTGGACAACCTGATCTCTTGCCCTTATTAGTTGATGCCTGGTCGGAACAGAAATGAGCCAGTTGCCTATATAAGGAAACACCTGGAATTCACGCCATCTCAAGTGAGCTACAACTACTGCCATGCACTTGGTAAACACCCTTGTGGCTGTGGTGAGTCCAAAGGGCAGAACTCTGAACTGGTAATGATTGGCTCCCAGCCGGAAGAGTAAATACATTCTGGATCGTCTATTCATCTTTATAGGACAGTATGCATCCTGAAGGCCTATTGGGCACATCCAGTCTGTCTTGTCAAGAAATGGGAGAATGGACAGAACTGTGACCATCTGAAACTTGGTTTGTTAACCTGCCTTGTTTAAATTGGTCTCCAGTCCTCTGTTTTCTTTGGCATTAAAGAGAACCTTGAGTCAAGTTTTGGATTCCATCTGGTCTGGTGGGACCTCTTGGATGACTCTTTTCTAGCAGCGTTTAAATTGGAATTGCTTCTTGTTTCCTCTGACTGGGTGGATCATCAGGGATTTTTCTTGAGTTTGGAGGAGGAAGGGGAAATTGTACAACCTCTGGAAATAATCCTCTGCACACAAGTATCTTTTGTCAAGTCTGGCCAGACTCTCTGGTGCAGGGACAAACGTCCTCGGACTGCCTCCAGATGTGGGCAATTGGCACTCCTTTGAGAAGAGCTAGTAGGGTCTGTTAAAGGATTCTCTAGACCCCGGGTTCTGTGGGTCACCTCTGCCGTGTGGGCGCTGTCGTCCATTAGAGTTCCCTCCTCTGCTTCTGGGGGAACCTCCTCCACGTGCGTCTTGGAACAGACCTTTAGACTTGAACAACATTTTTCAACCGCCCTGTTGATTCCTAGAAAAGGATCTTTGAGACGTCAAAAAACATACACCCATGGCAGATATGGTCTTTCCATCCTTTTCACACCTGGACAGTGTCTCCTTCAGCTTGGGGCCAAACAAAGACGTGCCATCAAAGGGACCACTGATGAAGGCAAAAATCACACAAGCACACCCAGGCATGCCTCCTAATGGAAATGCCTGAACCTGCTTGCCCATGAGGTTCCTTCTGCTACACGCGAAACCAACCTCATGGAGAAACAGAAATGGACTGCATGGTAACCAACTGACAAGACACAGATGAAAACTCCTTCAGAACCAACTCCTGAGAGAGTATTTGACACTTCCTTAATCAAATCCCTCTGAAGTCTTGTAAAGTGTGCCAAATAATTCAGAGACCTTAAAAGTGAAGGTTGCCGAAGCATAGACTTAATTCCCAAATCTGTCCCTCACCCGCGACTTCCTGTTGGGGGGATTGATGGTGGAACTCTCCTCAGCAAGTTCCTTTTTGGTGGCCACCGCTATGACCAGACAATCAATGGGCACTCCCTCTTCCCCAAAACTGCTTGTCCACGGGTGGTGGCATAATCTTATCTGGTCTCCGAGGTATAGGTTCAATGGCATCAGGTTCCTTCCGCATCAACTCAATGAGCTCATCATTGGGCAGAGTCACCCAGGAGGTAGATGGGCCAGTACAGAAGGCCTCCAGGAATACGAACTCCTCAGATGAAGGGATTGCTGGGCATCCTGCCACCTCTCTGTTTAAGAATTTCAAGGATGTTTCCAAATGGGTTATCTTAAGTCCTGGGTTGAGCATCAGCTGGTTGAACCACCACAGAACTTCTTTCCTCAGACATGGGAGGAATGGGATGATGAAGTCCAAGGGGTATGAGTGCTGGGTCCACAGACTTCAGATATAATTGCGGTTTCTTCATGTGCAGCCTTGCCAGAGGAAGCATGGGAATAGTGGAGATCATGTAACCCATGAGGTATTGTCTGGCTGTCAAAGCAGTGGCTTTTAGGACGGTCACCAGATAATGGTTCAGGTTTCCACTTTCTGGGGAGGGAGGAATGCCCTCATAACATCTGTCCTTATTCTGCAGTCCAGGAAAACCTGATCCTGGGAAGGATTCAGGTTGGACTTGGGAAAGTTTATGCTGAATCCCAGAACCTGAAGTAGGGAGAGGAGTTGGCTTGGACATTTTGTCCGAATGAGGAGGCCGTCCAGGTATGGGAAAATTTGGATCCCTTGGACTCTGCAGAAGGCCACTATAGGGGCCAGGCATTTGAAGACCCTTGGCCCAGTAGATAGTCGAAAGAGCAAAGCAGAGAACTGAAAGTGTGAGGAACCAACCGCAAACCACAGGAATTTCCTGTAGCTGGACCTGAAAGGTATGTGGAGGTAGGCATCCTTTATGTCCAATGTGGCTAGAAATCTGAGTCATCAGCAAAGGTAAAAGGGTTTGAAGAGTCAGCATACGAAAGGTGGGAACCTTTAAAAACAGGTTTAGATGGGAGAGGTCCAGGGTAGGCCTCCAGTGTCCGTCCTTCCTGGGTGCCAGAAAGAGTCTTGAATAAAACCCCTCCCTTGCTCCCCTGGAGGAACCAGTTGTACGGTTCCTTGAGAAAGGAGATTGTCTATGACAGGCTGGAAAAGATGAGGATGGGTCTCACCCCTGTGGGAAAAGGGGGAATGACCCAGGACATAAAGCAGCCCTTTTCTATAATGGATAGGACCCATCTGTCTGAGGTGATGAATTGCCAAAGGGACAGACAGTGAGAGAGCCTTGGGGACAGGGGAATGGAGTTTTTTTTGGGGGGGGGGCAGTGATGGCAGGTAGTCACAGGCTGCCTGCCCCATCCCAAAGGGAGTTTTCCGGGCAGAAGTTTGAGTAGACAGAGGGAGTCTGCTGCTTCCTTGCACCTTTTCTGCCCCTAGCAGGGGGAGCTGGGGCAGAGTGCTTTCTAATGAACTGGGTCTTTTATGGATAGCTCCTATGAAGTTTGGGAATGGAGGAGACGAAGAGCTGTTCAAGGTCTTGCAGCTCTTTCCCTTTTTGCTGAAGGGCCCTGAATAGCTCAGTTGCTGTGGAACCAAAAAGGGCAGAGAGTTATCCAGAGGAGCGTCCATTAATTTTGCCCTAATATCATTGGGTAAGGGCTGAAGCCCTAACCAAGATCATCATCTTAAGACTGAGGCAGAGGCAGCTGATATAGCAGAGGCTTCTGCAGGATCATAGCTGCTACGAATAGAGTACATGGTGACCTGGGATGACAGATTAAAGAGATTAGACATTTGTGCCTTGGAAGCAAAATCGGGAAGGTCAGCCATGAGTTTGGTACCCTGCGATAGACGTGCCAAGGCACACTTGGACATGTGTTTGGTAGTTTACTGCCCTGAAGGCCAGGGTAGAGGAAGTGTAAACTTTCTTACCAAGGCGCTCCATGGCCATACTGTCCTTATCAGTGGGGAGGACTGTTGCAGATGGCAGAAATTTAGATGGCTTACCCTGCAGATACTAAAACAGTGGCAGGGTCAGCTACTGTGTATTTAATCAAACATTTAGCCCCTTCAGAGACCTTGTAGAACCTGTCAGGTCTCCTGGGAGCAGTTGGTTGAGAGTCAAGAGTTAGGAGAAGCACCACTGAAGGCATCCATGAATGCTGGTAATACTGGGTGAATTGCAGAAGGTGCAGGGTTCTCCATCTATAGGAGCTCATAATATATTTTTTTTTACCTCAGACATCTCGAAGAATCCTATTTAAAAATGCGCTCATTTTGGTAATAGTCTCCCCAAAGGTGAGAGCCTCAGCTGGGGAATCAGCCTTAACAGATTCATCCTCTGGGGAAGCATAACCAAGAGGAGAGGGCATCCAGGAGGAATAAGAGAGGGAGTCTTCAGAGGAGGAGTCTTAGAAATCCTCAGCTTCAGGTAGGATGACATCTTCAACTTGAGGCCTGGGACTAATAGGAGAGGTCCAGCCTGTGGGGATCCAGGCACGGCAGGCCTTAGAGTCATAACAGCATTAAATAGGCTCTGTGAAAGGCCTGCAAATCTGGTTGGCTTTCAGGAGAAGACGAGAGATGCTTGGGCTTGGCTTTCTTTTTCAAAGAAGGCCTAAGAGGCGTACGGCCTGAAGAAGGCCTAGGGTCTGAATAAGGCCTAGATTCAGTAGTCAGAGTAACAGAGGGAAGGCCTGCCTGGGCAGCCATCGGGACCAGTGGTTTCCCCTCAACATCGTAAGGCGACACCTGCAAACCCTTCCCGGACACGCCTTATGCATGAGATTTTGTAGCATCCTGAGGGGCACCCGCAATACCTACATCAGCAGACTCTGAACGTTCTTCCAGGCGAACGGCCACAGGAGGGACAATGGATGGAGGAGGGGCAGCATTAGCAACTTCGGGCCTGGAAACCTTGGCCTTCTTTTTAGGTGGTTCCATGGGCCGACGATGGTCCTTTCATCCCCAAGGCTTAGAGTTTGAGATGTTGATTTTCTAAATGTATATTTAGCTTGTGTAGGCGACTACATAGGGTTTTCTGAATGAAGGCCTGACAGATTGCACAGGAAAGATGGTTGTGCGATGGCCCTAGACAGAAAAGGCAAAGATTATGGACGTCCTTATGGGGGATCTGACGACACCACTTGAATTTCCCTTCCTGGATGAAATGTAACCCTAACAAGCATGCAATGACAAAAGGAAACAAAACATCCCCAACAGGCTACTTATCTTTAGAGAAGATCTGAGGCAAAGACAGCAGGAAAGTACAGTTGTGTACACTTATCATAAATATAGATGTTAGAGTGTATTTACTGTTGCAGTCATTACATTTGGGTAATCTGCTGGCAGGTTGCCCTCAGTCGGCCTGATTAACAAAGTCTTGGGTCCTGCGTCAGTTGCTGCCCCTTCTTCCATGACATCAGGTCGTCGGGTATAAAACCGGCAGCTGACGCCATTACATCAGTTTTTCTTGCCCCAGATGTCAGGTGCTCCCCAAATGGGGAGCAAAATATATACATATATGTATATAAATTAAAACACAAAAAATATACCTCCAAACAAAAGCAAATACAACAAAAAGGCTTTTAAGCATAGTAAAAGAAAGGAGAGGTATAGTAAGAGAAAAACAGGGGGCTGGGGGGTGGGTAACCAGGACTGCAACAGTGAATACACTCTAACATCTACATTTATGGTAAGTGTACACAACTGTACTATGTTCTTCGTGTTTCACTGTTGCAGTCATTACATTTGGGTAGATTCCCAAAGCTATGGTTGGGAGGATGGATTTATACAGCATTAGGAACAGCTATAAGGCCCTGCAGGACAGCAGTGGCAAAGCCAGCTCTGGATTTAGAGAAGAGAGGTAAATGGTAATGTTTGGTGAACGTATGAACTGAGCTCCAGGTAGCAGCTTCTAGAATGTCTCTGGTAGGAACCCCTCTGAGAAAGGCTGCAGAAGTAGATGCAGCCCTGGTGAAATGAGATCTGATCCCCTTGGGGATAGGTTTACCATGGTGCATATAGCAGAAACGAATACAATGGCTTATCCATTTGGAAATAGTCTGCTTTGAAATAGCCTTTCCCTCTGCCCCTGCAGCAAATGCCACCAATAGCTGTTCAGATTTTCTTAGAGATTTTGTCTTGTTTAAGTAAAATCTAAGTTGTCTGTGTACATCCAATGAATGCAGAATCCGCTCACCCTTGTTCTGTGGATTGGGAAAGAAAGTTGGCAGATGAATGGTCTGATTAAGAGCCACACCGGATACCACCTTAGGCATGAAAGATGGATTGGGTCCTGAGAGACACCCTGTCCGCACGAAAAATAATGAAAGGCTCCACTGCCATAAGAGCCTGTAGTTCAGAAATCCTTCTAGCTGAAGTGACTGCTAAAAGGAAAGCTGTTTTCCAGGAGAGAAATTTTAGGTCTGCAGTAGCAGCTGGCTCAAAAGGAGGGAGAGCGAGTTTTTCCAAAACAAAATTGAGGTCCCATGCAGGGGTTGGTGCTCTCCTAGGAGGTCTTACGTTTTTGGCCCCTCTGAGATGCTGCTTTAGCAGAGGATGAGAGAAGAGGGGAGGTACTGTGTTGTAATGAGATGAAATGGCAGAGGCATTGACTTTTATGGAAGAAAAAGATAGGCCCTTGTGAAGCATCTCAGTTAAGTATTGCAGAATCTGAGAAATATTGGGCATTGCTGTGCTTTATTCCTTGTGATTGGTTCCAGGCACAGAATCTGTTCCATTTGTCAGCGCAAGATTTTCTAGTACTAGGCCTTCTAGCCTCCAAAATGACATCCATCACAGGTTTGTTGAGGGATGCCAAGGGTGAAATTAGATGATTAGTCATGCTACAATATTCAAAGTTTGAGCGGAGTGTGCAGAATTTGGTAGTTCTGCTGAGACAGTAGGTAAGGTGTCTGAGGCAGGTGCCACGGAGGAAGGTGTGACACATTGTGCAGGAGTGGGTACCAGTGTTGGCGAGGCCAGTCTGGAGCAATCAATCATTTTTGGTTTGTCCTGTCTGACTTTTAGAACTTTGGAGAGTAGAGGCAGAGGAGGGAAAAGCATAGACGGATAGGTTTTTCCAGCTGAATGATAAGAGCATCCACTTTCCAAGCTTTTTTGTGATGAATTCTTGTGCAGAATTTGTCCAACTGATAGTTCTGGGGTGATGCAAAAAGATCTACGTCTAGACGCCCCCATTTGTGTGTCAACATGTTGAAAATTTGTGGTTCCAGTTTCCATTCGTGTGGGTCCGTAAGATTTCTGCTAAGTTTGTCTGCCAGAGTATTTAGCTTTCCTGGCAGGAACTGAGTGTGTAGTTGTATTTGGTAGGTCAAGGCCGTGTTCCACTATGTCATGGCTAGTCTGCAAAGGGGGTAGGAATGTGTACCACATAACTGTGTTGTCTGTCTTTATCATTAATTGTATTGGATGAAGGTTGTCCTTGAAGGCTGTCAGTGCATTCTGTACAGCTAGCATTCCTTTCTGATTGATATGAAGGTGCATTTGATTTGGGCTCCATTTATCCTGAATGCATTTTCCTGCCAGATGAGCCTCCCAAGCATAGTCTGATGAGTCTGTAGTTAGGGTTTGGGCAGCAGGGGGTGGAGTGAATGACAGTCCCCTGTTTTGGTGGCAGGCCTCTGCCCACCATAGGAACTACAGTTGCAGGCAAGGTATGATAGGAATTATTGTTTTCAGGATGTGACAATGTTGATTCCATAAACTTAAGTACCACTGAAGTTTCCTCATATGCAGTCTTGCATATGGAATTAAAAGAATGCAGGAGGCCATGAACCCCAAGGCTTGCAGAATTTGTCTTGCAGACAGTAGGGTTTTTGTGGCCACCTGTTTGAAGTAAGTCACCCATTGAATTTGCTTTTCTGGCGTAAGGTAAGTCATCTGGGCAGTTGTATTCAAGCTTGCACCCAGGAATGTAATTTTTTGAGAGGGTACCAGTTGTGATTTCTTTTCGTTTATGGTGTACCCTAGACAACTTAAAAGCCTTTTTGCAAATTCCAGATGCTTTAGAAGAATGTCCTTGTTTTCTGCCTGAATTAGTCAATCGTCCAGGTATGGATATATTTGAATGTTTCTTTGTCTGCAAAATGCAATTACTGGAGCCAGGCACTTTGTGAAAACCCAGGGCGCAGTCGATAAGCCAAAGGGCAGTGCAGAGAACTGGTAATGCAAGTAACCTGCTTTGAAGCAGAGGTATCTTCTGCAAGATACCCCGATTGGGATATGCAGGTAAACCTCTTAAGTCTAGAGTTACCAACCAGGCATCTTTGCCTAGCATAGGTAGTAACTGTTGAGGAGTCAGCATCTTGAATTTTGGAATGTCCAGAAATGTGTTTAGAGTGGACAAGTCCAGAACTGGACGCCATGATTTGTCTTTTCTGGGTACCAGGAAAAGTCTTGAATAAAAACCTTGTCCCTTTCCCTCTTCTGGTACTAGTTGAATAGCCCCCCATGTTCATGAGGGACAGAGCTTGGGGCCTCTGCCCACTGATTTGGGGGCAGGTCTGGCCATCTGTTTGGGATTGGCAACGTGTGGAAATGAAATCTGTATCCCTGGGATACTTTTGAAAAGGAATTTGTGGGAGTCAGGAACCCTGTAGTATGTGTCTGGCTTACAAGGAGCCGGAGGCAGGGAATCAGGAGTCATACTAAATTCTGAAAAAACATCATCAACAATGTGTAGAACAGGAGGTATAGCCAAAGGCCTATGCTGAGGAAGAAGAAAATCCCCAAGTCTCTTTTTAGATTCAGAGAAATCCTGACTTTCCCAGTGGAAATGTTCCCTTAAGGTATGTAAAGTTTCCCCAAAAGAAAAATCCTCAGGGGGAGAAGCAGAAGGAATGGAATCTTCTGCATCAGAGTCCTCATAAGTAGGAATAGACAAATCCTGTTCACTGGAAGAGTCAGAAAAAACAGAATCCTGTTCAGAAGATTCATAATCAATGTCTTGCCTAGGCCTCTTAGAAGGAGGGGGTTGGCTACCCCTGATCAGAGTACATTAAATCTTCTGCCATTTTGATAATTTGTTTTTTAGGCATAGAGGCCTGCACATGTGGCCCAGGCGTCGTTTTTTTTAGACATAGATTTAGATTTTGGCCTTAGTTTTGAAGATGATGTCTGTCTAATATACAAATATGTAGGCCTGAAAACACCCTCAGAAGCCGGTGCCTGCACAGCAGCTCCAGACCCATCTAAGGTAGAGACATCCGCGGGTTCCATAATTGAAGCATCTCACGGCATACCGGACTCTGAATGGGTCTCAGTAGAGGCCTGCGAATCAGAAGTAGCGGGTATCAGGGGCTACGAAAGCGCCTCACTGAGTACCGGCGAACTGGCAACTGGCTTAGGAGAAGCATCAGTTTTGGTCCTCGACGGTCTGTCTCTGTCTTTTTCTTTGCATTTTTTAGGTATTCCGGTAGTCTGATTGCTAACCGACGACATTTCTGGATAAGTAAATCTTGAGCCAAAATATTTAGAAGCAAAAATATGCAGACGCTTAATCGTGCGTTGATTAAATGTAGCACAAAACCGACAGCAAGGTACGTTGTGGTCAGGGCCTAGGCAAGGAATACAATACAAATAAAAATCCTTATGAGGTAGTTGCTTCCCACAAGTAATGCAATTATTAACTTTTACTGACATCGGTAAGGAGCAAGAAAAAGTTTCCCCAATGGGGTACTTAGATTTTAGTTGAAGACTTCGGTTCTGAAACTTGAAAACGAAAATTTCAGGAGTCTGCCGACCGGCACTTGCGAACTGCTTCTGCATCGGGCACCGTGCGGCAAGAAAGACTGATGGAATGGTGTCGGCTACATGTTTTATACCCCTGACGACCGGACATCATGGAAGAAGGGACAGCAACTGACACAGGACCCAAGACTTTGTTAATCAGGCCGACTGAGGACAACCTGCTAGCAGATTACCCAAATGTAATGACTGCAACAGTGAAACACAAAGATCATCACTGACGTTTGACTGGCGGCAGAGAAGGAGAGAGGAAAGGTACGTGCAGACATCACTTTTATGGCCTACGTTCCCTGGGCCAATGTCAGACATCCTACGTACCTAGCGGTGACTAGAAGCTTTTGTATACTGTCTGGATGTTCTGGTAGCAAGAGAGGAAAACCCAACAGTTGGAATACTGCAACATGAGAAGAGACTGACAACTTTGAATTGTCTACTGATTTGTTTAGGAAGGTTAGGCCCAAGATTGGCCTCGGTTCTCCTGTCTTCTTTGGCACTAAAAAGAACCCGGAGTAGAATCCGGATCCAATTTGGTCTGGTGGGACCACCTGGATGACTTTGTTAGCAGCTTTGTAATTTGTAATGTTGCTTCCTCCCCTCTGAATGGGTGGAACACCGGGGAGATTCTTCCTTGGTTTTGGAAAAATAGAACAGAATATCCTCTGGATGTGATCCTTTGGACCCAACAAACATTTGTGATGGCTAACCAGGCATCAGGGTGCAAGGATAAGCACTCCCCGCCGACTGCCTCCAGAGAGGGACAGTTGAGCAACCTCTCAGGAGCGCTGAAAGGATGCGAGAAGGAATCCAAAGATCCTTGATTTTGCAGACCCCCTCTACCACGTGGGCAGCATCTACCATTATAGTTGTTTCCCCTTCTGCCTCTGGGGGGAAAAAAAAATCTCCCTGTGATTCCTGAAAAGGACCATGAGACTTTCTGAACCACCTTTTTTTTTTTTTTTTTTTTAACCACCATGCTGGTTCCTGGAGAAATGCTTTTGCGGGGTAGAAAAACAGATTCCTATGGCAAACAATGTCTTTCCGTCTACGGGAGAGCGTCTCTAACAGTGGGGCCAAATTATGACTATCCAAAGGGAGCATTGATGAAGGACCCCTTGAAAGGTTCTGCAAGGTCACACAGCTGCATCCAGACAGGATGCCTTATAGCAATACCTGAACCAGCAGCCCTTGAAGTACGCTCTGCAGCATGCGAGAGTAGCCACGTGGATGCTTTAGAGATGGATTGTAGGGTTGCCAGTCTGGAGAAAGGTTTTCTGTTGCTCTGCTGACATGGACCCTGGGGCAGAGCTACAGTTTTCCTTAATTAAATCCTTCTGCAGTCTGATGAAATGTGACAGACAGTTCAGTGATTGCAATGCAAAGGTCTCAGATGGATAAACCCGCTTCCCAAAACTGTCCATAGCCCTAGACTCCCTGTTAGGGGGATGGACAGTGGGGCTTTCCTCTGCTAGCTCCTTCTTGGTGGCTGCTGCAACAACTATGGCATTTACAGTGATACCTTTTGTATAAAGTTGTCAGTGGGAGCTCCGAGGATCTTGTTGGGTCTTTTAAGGATTGGTTCCACAGCATCCTTCCATGCCCTGCAAGAGATAAGTTAATATGATCATCCTCTGGTGGTGGTGGTGGTGGGGGGCGCGGCTTCCAAGATGTAGATGGACCAGCCCCAAAAGCCTCCAAAAACACCGATTCCTCCTAGGAAGGGTTTTGGGCAGACCATCCACCTTTCTTGCAAAGGATTTCAAGAATGTCTTTAAAAGAGACCTCCTCAGGTGGAGATCTTTGGTACCATTCCCCCCTCTTCGAAGTTGGTGTCCTCAGTGACCGATTCCTGGGGGAATTCCAGATGCCTCCTTTTGCACTGTCTCTTACGAGGGCCCTCCTCTGTGGGATGATCTGGGGAGGTATCGGAAGAGAGGGGGGGGTTCTGAAACTGGAACTGGTTAGAAGCTCTTCTGGACTGGCTATCCTGCAGGAGATAGAAGAGAGGACTCATGCACAGGATCCACAGCAGGGGTGGGACACTGATTCTAGGACGTGAGAGTCGGGGCTCTTCTAGATAGAGAGAGAACCCTCTCCACCACCTCAAAGGTAGAAAGAGCTGAAGTCGAAGGCTGCCTCTCCGGAGCCGAAACTCCCAGGGCAAACAACCTCCAAGGCCCCACAGATATCCTGCTCTGAGGAGGGGAGCTGGCACCGAGCTGTCAAATGCCAACACTCCAAGGAGAAGTGACAGCTCTGAAAATTTAGTCAAAGTCAACCCCCTGACCCACAGAGGCTTCAGCTGTAAGAGACGTTCTCTCCAACATGGATGGAGCTGAACAGGTTAGAGAGACAATCTGAGTCGAAGTGATAAGCACTGTTGGATCAGACGTCTCGACTCTCGGGGCCTTCGGATCTGAGGGCTCCGAAGCAAGTGGTCAGATCAGAGAAGGAACAACTGGAATAAAGGCAGGACAGCTCACTGATCCAGAGGGGAAGGGAGCTGGCAATACCCCCATCTGGATTGGCGTGCTGAGAAATGTCCTTATTTTATCAACCTCAGCATCTGAAAGACTGCGGGAAGACTTTACAGACAAGGAGGTGGAGGAAGGCCTGGAAGACCTTTTTGGTGACTGCTGGACCCAGCAGATCCCAGAATCAGAGGGAATGGCTCTGGGAGGTCCGAATGTTAATAGGAAAAACAGTCGCAGGCAGTGTAGGATTCGAAGGCTTCAGATCCAAGGTCTTCTGAACCCCTTTTATGGTAGTTCAGCCATATGTAATGAAGAAGCCTTATCCAGAGAACACTTACTGCGTTTTCAGGACTCCTTTTGTTTCTTGGGAGTTTGAGCCTCTGAGGAGGACATGCCAACAGAAGTAGAAGAAGGCAGGAGATATTTAAGTATTAACTAATTCCTCCTGTCACTTATGGCATGCTGATTGAAGTCTGCGCAGATGGAGCAAAGAGACTCCAAATATTTAGGGCTTACGCAGTAAATGCACAACCTTGTGGGCAACAGATTGAAGAATCTCGTGTCCACAGAAAATGCATTTCTTAAAACTAACTGATTTATCAAGACATTTTAAGCTCTATAAAAAGGAGAGAAATTGAGACAGAGAGAATGTGAGAGTAGGCAAGTCCAACAAATAGGAAAGTAGAAAAAATTTAAACTATGAATAAAGTACTTTATCTGTAAAAGGGTAAAGGTGGTTAGGACAAGGAGAAATGAGGAAAATTAAGAAAAGGAAGCTGGAAATGCACAAACACTCACTAACCCAAGAGCAGCTCAAGACAGTTGCAATCCTGGTCTAACTTGTTGAGTGGCAAATGGGATCGGGGGTAATTCTGAGGGAATGATGCATTATGGGTAAGGGGAGAAACTCCAGAATCTGATCGTAGGGCTATTGAAAAAGGCGGACTCTGATCTGAACTCACAGGTCAAGGAACAAATGAAAATGCCATCAATATCTCCTTGTTATGTGTGAGTAAATCCAGTCTGTGAGAAAGATTAATGGTAACTGCCGTTGCCTAATTCCATAACAAAGGAGAACATCAATGCTGTCTAGGCCAAAAGGGAGTCACCAGATTGATTTTCTGGAAGGTCAGAATTTAAATGATATCACTGGAAAGGGTAGAAAAGGATAAAGATACATTCCCATCGAAAGGGATGAAAAAAATGCCTCCGTTTTCTAAGCTTGCTTGCAGGGAGCTCTACTGCAGAATTTGTTTAGTGATCTGCTCCCTACAAATGTACCAGTTTCCTGAACAAACCCCTTGTTCAATTTCGATTCATGAGGTAATGTCCTGGGTCAAACTTAGCTTGTCTGACATGTTTTGCTCTGACAGAACACAAGATACTTGGAGGGTTAAGGTAAGCAATCATAGCCAGCCTGCATAGGGCTACAACCATGTACCTCTCTGCATGTTTATATACCACAAAACAATGGCATTGTGTATAATCACTTGTAAAGGTTATGGTGCCCACAGGTCTTGAAGAGATTTTAAGGAACAGATCACAGCCAGCATCTCCTTTTATTGATGTTCTCTGGTCTGTTCAAATAACTCCACATGCCTTGCACTTTTACCCCCATGGAAACTACTCCACAAGTAAAACTTGGGGTGCCTGCAGTGAAGACTGGTTTGGGAACCGGGGTGAGAAAGGGGAATCTGGATTCAGATGAACTTATCTTCACCAATGCAATTCCATTTCTCTAAACTAAAATGTGATGCTTCAGAAGACGTAAATGTTGGATCCAGGTTTTTTTTGTTTTGTTTTTAGCATCCACTGCATCTTTCTCATGAGTAACATGCCTAGGGGAATCATGAGAAACACAGAAGCCATGAATCCTAGGATCATGAGAAATTTTCTTGTAGACATCAGGGACAACTGGAGAAGCTCATGAAAGATTCCAGATAAAAATCCACCTTACTTTGTGTCAGAAAAGCCTTTTGAAGAAAGGTATCTAGAAGGAAGCGGAGAAACACAATCCTGTGAGACTAAGTCAAGGATTTTGCAACATTTATCTGGAAACCCAGATTGGTCAGAAGAGATATAACAAAGGTTAATGACTCAACATCTAGATGAAGACTCTACAAAGATAACTCATCTAATTAAGGTCAAACATGTGAATGCCATTCAGTCTGCAAAGACCTATGACTGGGCTACACATTTTGTGAACACCCTCAGAGATGGGGATAATAGAGTATTGCAAAGAACTGATGATGTGACCCAGAATCCTGAAGCTTCAAGCTTCTAAGTCTAAATGGGAGGAATGCCGGGATAACAGGTTCTGTAAAGTCAATATTTTGAATACTGGCATTTCCACTCAAGAGATTTAAAAATAAGTAACTAGTAATGGTTTCGAAAAAAATCTCTTTCTTTGGTACCAAACACATTCTGGAATAGAAGAAGCCTTTGCACCGTTGGTATATAAACACTTGTTTTAAGACTCCTTAGGTGTGCAAAAGCTGAAGAATCCGAAAAAAAAATTCTGTCTGGTATAATTGGTGGGGGAGGTTTTTATCCAGTACATTTCTAACCTTCCTGCACGACTTTTAGCACCCAGGACTCAGTCTTTTGTCAAAAGGAAGTATTGAGGACCAGCTTGTGGGACAGAATTTGAGAGACACTGGCAGAAGGATAGGGAAGGGGTGAAAGAATTCTAGCAGCCATTCTGTCCTACTAATTTTGTTCCTTTTTCTGACAAGTCCCAACCCCCCCTTCATTTTTTTTACGGCAGTCTCTTTTCAGCACAATGCCAGAAAAAGGCTTTTTATTTTTTAATTAATTAATTAAATTAATTAAATGTTTTCATTTTTGTGAAAGGAGTCTGACTACAAAAAATTTGCATTTGGGTAGATAAAATCCCTAAATCAATCTCTTTTCATCATACTTTTGATAACTTGGGTAGCAGAACAGCCAAACAATACATACTTATCTAAAGCAGAATCCAAAACACCAGATTTTATCCCATCAGCAAGCTTTAGGTGGTTTCCAAGCATATCTTCTCATCAATGTAGCAGCTGCCCAAGGCACATTATCTGCACAATCATACATGCTCTTCAAAGCATGTTTAGATACCTGGGACAGAATAAAAACAGTTTGGTTCAAAATAGAAGGCTTTCTTCTGAAGGAAGAGTGGTAACAATTCCTTCAGACTGTCCATATGACAAAGCATAAACTTCCACATATATGCCATGCAATTCAGAATTCTAAGGGCGAAAGTGAGTGGAAGAAAACTCTCTTACCTATACAGTCCAATATCTTTCCTTTGTCACCAGATGAAGGATTTACATTCAAGGACCAACTTGTTGCCAGCATGAGATGCAGAAGAAATCACTACTGGACCAGGTCTAAGGTAACAGAAAATAAATGTATTAGATTGAGGTACCTTAACAGAGTTTATCTACTTTTTTAGGGAGTGATGGCTGGGTATCAGTATGATTATAGGCAGCATTCAACACATAATCCTCAATGGCTGGCAAGTACAGTAAACTCTGTTAAGCGGAACTCAAGCAACAAGCAATAAATATAATAAAAATACAGTACAACTTTCATGTGCTGCACTTTCTGCCCCGCCCCCGCCCCCACCCCCCAACACACACACACACACACACACACACACACACACACACACACACACACACACACACACACACACACACACACACACACACACACACACACACACAGAAACATATAAATTCCCTCTCTCCCCAACCCGAGAACAAGTCAAACCAAACAAATAGTATAGGGTGCAGCATTAGTCAGGCCCATCTCTAATAGTAACTCAAGTAACCAAAAACTACAGTTATCTGGCATCTACCAATCCACATGGGTGCCGGTTAACAGAGTTTACCGTATAGGTGGAATGGGACATGAATGAGGTATATCTATTTGTAACATGTCACAGTATATTCTCAATTCAGGGAGAAAGTATAGCTGTGTAAAAGCTTACCATAATGATAGATGCCATTCTCTTCTCTGTTGCAGTATTCTTAACAGGAAGGAGATCTCAGCTGCAGGCGACCAGACATCAGCCAATATACAAAAGTCTTTCACTACTGTAGGATGCGTGGTACATTACAGTGTATACTGGTCGACGTCAGGTTGCCTGCAGCATACATCATCCATCTGTTCTGGCTTGGAAATCTATGGGAGAAGCTCCATCGTGGTCAAAAACAGACTCGGACCGTTTCCTCAGGAATTACATTACACGATAAACGCACGTGTAATTGCTTCTGTGTACCACTATTCATTGCCTGCAATGCCTGATTTGCTAAGCAAAGGAGCACATCTTTTCTTTTTAACAATAATTTCTTCAAAATAACAATGTTTAATATTTTAACAGGCTTTCCACTAGAAGAAAACAGACCTGAAAGAGAGACATCTAACCATTCTAAATGGTCTCTTGCCTCAGTTACCCTGGGAAGGATTTCCCATACTGTCTCCCACATTTAGAGGATGTAGCTAACCCCTAGCTCAAGATGACTGAAAAGACTACTGCACAGGAAGCTGGAGAGGAAAGTGAAAGGTCTGAGGAACAAATGGCCACTACAGTTCACCCACTGCTGTCTGAGGTGTAGACAGAGTTCATGACAATGGCATGGACTCCTTGCAAGTGATTCTTCTCTCTTTCTTTCTAGGTACAGCAGAAGAAGAACCAGCCAGAGCAGTGCAAGTACCCATGCTATAGCCAAGGAAGAAGTGCAAAAGCATTGCAGGACTGAGTTGGTTCATAGGTATATACTAGACTAACGACCACCAGGGCCTTGTTGAAAGAGACCCAAACCCTGTGCCTTGTGTCGCTGAGGTACACACCTGAACCATTATGCCAAGGTAAGTTGTCAATGGGAATTCACATAAAGCACACTTGCACTCAACACTTTTTCCAGTCCCTTTATCATAAAAAGCACAGGTAGAACACACAAAACCTGTCACTACCTTCAAACACTCAAAACACACAGACAGAAAAGCAACATGTGAGGCTAGTTGTGACAAAGAGTATAAAGCATTACAGTAACATGTACTGCAGCCCATCCCTTTGTAAATGTTTTGTCAGCCCTCTAAAAAAATTCAAAGTTTACACAAGCAGTACATAATTTCTCACAACATTAGTCCAAAACACATTAAGACACCTCTAACTAAAAACAGCCCCTAATAAGAAACTTCCCTCATTGTGAAACAATACCGGATTTCTTAAAGGGGAAATACTGCTTTTAGTCAAACAACAGATAAATACCCCCGACTTTTTTTGCCCCCAAAGGGCAATAATTTCTGAGAGGAGGAGCTCCCCAATAAGGACTTGTCTGTCAGAAACAAAGCCCTTGGCCTACTGTTGCTCTTGTGAAGCGAGAGAAATGCTTCTTTGGGATGGCAAGAAAGTGCTGAGGATATCTTCACTGAGTGTTGATCTCCTTTACTGAGATTAACCAATTAACAGTCAAAGTGAAGATATCGGGGGGAGTCGCAGCTTTTTCAAGCTGGCTATTGGTTTCCCAGGCAGGAAACAACCCATAAAACTTAAAGGCTACTGCAGTAGTGGGAATGACGAACATCACACTAAATCCAATTCTTTTCCATCAAACTGAGAATGAGAGAGAAAAACATTTTCCTTTTTTAAATAGAGAGAAGACTCAATGCAATAACTGAAAGGTATAGACCTTTAGTGAAACACAGCCAATCCTCCTTATATGCTGTAGGCAACATGGACACAGATGAAGAAAAATGCCTAATTTTAGGTCACCTTTTCCTGGGAGACCCTAATGAAAAATAGTGCCTTGAAGAACTGTCCTTTCTGCAGGAATCAAGCTCCTCAGAGCAGTCTTGAAAAATAATGCCTGGAACTCCTTTATTGCCAAGAGTGGTTCTCTCTTACTGGAAGAGAACAGCTGCAGAAAATGTGAATGCCTTTCACTCCTTAACAACTACCCAAGGAGCAGCACCACAGTGACAGAAAAGCTGATGAGCAGTCCAAGGAGCCAGATATGGCCAAAGCAGAATCATTCATCAGTGGCCAAGGCAAAGGCTAATCTGAAGTAGACTGTAGACTCCTGTTCAACTATTCTTCTTGTTGATTAGGGAGAGTGTTCAAAGTGCTGGGACTCTGGTCCCTCTTCTCCACGGAAAAAAAAAAAAAAAAAACGTCTGGCAAGCAGGTAGTGGAGCCTAAATATAGCAGTGTTCTCTCCTGACTAAAAAAGCACTGACAACTACTAAAAAAGCCTTCCTTAACCCCAGCAACAATTCTGACAGAACATTTAAACTGCGTCACAAAAATTAGTGAAAATGGAAGGCAGTTCCCAATGGGGTGCTTCACTATCCAACTTTGTAGAAGTGCTAGCCGACCAATCTCTTGAAACTGCAGCACTGAGTGCTTCTCAGTGCCAAGAAAGTTCTGAGATTTTCATGCCCTAACAGTCGACTTCATACAGTTTTTCTTGCATTCAGCAGTTAGGGCATGCAGAAGGTACCCTAAACCTTTAGAAGTTGCCTGGTGATCCAATCCTGTCAGGACACATACCACATGGCTTAAGCTATTGCAACAGTGATTTGGGGGTTGGCATAATGGTTAATGTGTTTACCCCACAGGAATAAGATACAGGGTTTGATGCTCGACTTTGAGAGAAACTGGCTAGGCTTAAAATGGCCCACAAGGGTAGTTGGCACAGTACTTACTTATGAATGACTGTATGAATAGGCAAGCAAATATAATTATTGAGAAATCAAACAATGAGGCACAATGCTAACATCTGAGACAGCACCATCCATAAGCATAAGACATCCCCAAGTCATATACCAACATTCCTTTCTTAAAATGTACACCTGTACAACAAAGCTAAACACTACCATACTGCAATATTGCTGGCAAACCGAAAATAAAAATATTTAGGTTCACAGAAGCAAATACACCAACCTAGTAAGAATTTTATGTCATAAGTAAAGGCCAATGTGTTCTTACATCCACTATTATAGATAATTCATTTTTGCATAAATCTGTAGCATCTTGATATTACACAGAACTACTGACTGTTAATACTTACCTTGTGAGGGCAAGCAATTGTTCTCGGAGCATCATCTTCTTTAATTTTTCGTGGCTTCATTCTACAACATAAAACAAAAACATTCACACCAATGAATGTTTACGTTAAATATCATTTTGGCACATAAGCAACAATTAGGTCTCCCCCCTCTTTTTTTTTTTTTTTAATAAATATTTCCATTCAGTTTGAAATCAATTAACAGTGACTACTAGTATACAAATAAAAGAACAACCGTTTATGGAAAACGTGCTGTAAATACTACACTGTGAAATTGGTCCTATTTAAATTGGCCCGTGGAGACAGTTGCTTACTCACCCTATTGAAAAATCTGGAGGAATTCTTCCCTCCTCCATTAACAGATGGTGTGTGTGTGTGGGGGAGATAAAATAAGAAGAAAGGCAAAGTTCATGCAGTACATCAAATCTTTAGAGGCTGTCGACTATCGTCCCCACTCTACAATACACCTCATGGAGTTCTCTTTCTTAAACTCATTTATTAAGATTTAGAATAAGAAATACACTTATAATACATGGAGACTATCTTACCCCAGGTGGGAAAAGTGGGCTGGTTTGTTGAAGACAACAGTCTCATTCTTACAACTCCATTCTTAATGGCAAGTACACAACTTACATATATAATGAGAGTGGGTCCACTCCAACTAACTGCCAAGAAACAGTCTTAAATTCTTCTCAAGGTTTACCCTTAAGCAATTGTACCCCTTTCACAATAGTGCCCCCACCAAAAAGATCTTTACCTGAAGACCACATCAGATTTTTATAGCTTTTCAGAAAAGCAATAAGAGATGGCTTAGCAACAGCTGCACAAATTTTTACAGAAAGCCATGGTGGCCACCCATTCTTCTAGTAGAATCTACTTTAAGAGGCACAAGAATGCACTTATTGAAAATTTACCAAACTA
This sequence comes from Protopterus annectens, assembly GCF_019279795.1. NCBI lineage: Eukaryota > Metazoa > Chordata > Ceratodontiformes > Protopteridae > Protopterus > Protopterus annectens. The sequence continues at coordinate 931,686,159 of NC_056737.1, forward strand.
GTGTGTGTATATGACTGAATTTACACTTACCTGAACTTCAGATTACAGAGGCAACACCGAAATTGCAATAAACTGAACCATCTCATTACTGTTTTTTGTTTTTTTTTACAGAGAAAGACGACATCTGCCC